>NW_026605715.1:0-67211 GCF_945859685.1 Eupeodes corollae | reverse complement strand
TAGAAAAAGATACTCCTAATCAAGATCTATCATTATAGATATAGATGAGTCATTTTGGAGCATCCTGAAGGATTTTTGATGTTCTAGACGAAAATCAAATCACACCCAAAACCATCACCTGATCCTTCCCAACCCCCAAAATCGATCAAGACTTCAAAATAGATACTTGAAATGTACTAGAAAAAGATACTCCTAATCAAGATTTATCATTATAGATATAGATGAGTCATTTTTTAGCATCCTGAAGGATTTTTGATGTTCTAGACGAAAATCAAATCACACCCAAAACCATCACCTGATCCTTCCCAACCCCCAAAATCGATCAAGACTTCAAAATAGATACTTGACATGTACTAGAAAAAGATACTCCTAATCAAGATCTATCATTATAGATATAGATGAGTCATTTTGGAGCATCCTGAAGGATTTTTGATGTTCTAGACGAAAATCAAATCACACCCAAAACCATCACCTGATCCTTCCCAACCCCCAAAATCGATCAAGACTTCAAAATAGATACTTGACATGTACTAAAAAAAGATACTCCTAATCAAGATCTATCATTATAGATATAGTTGAGTCATTTTGGAGCATCCTGAAGGATTTTTGATGTTCTAGACGAAAATCAAATCACACCCAAAACCATCACCTGATCCTTCCCAACCCCCAAAATCGATCAAGACTTCAAAATAGACACTTGATATGTACTAGAAAAAGATACTCCTAATCAAGATCTATCATTATAGATATAGATGAGTCATTTTGGAGCATCCTGAAGGATTTTTGATGTTCTAGACGAAAATCAAATCACACCCAAAACCATCACCTGATCCTTCCCAACCCCCAAAATCGATCAAGACTTCAAAATAGATACTTGACATGTACTAGAAAAAGATACTCCTAATCAAGATCTATCATTATAGATATAGATGAGTCATTTTGGAGCATCCTGAAGGATTTTTGATGTTCTAGACGAAAATCAAATCACACCCAAAACCATCACCTGATCCTTCCCAACCCCCAAAATCGATCAAGACTTCAAAATAGATACTTGACATGTACCAGAAAAAGATACTCCTAATCAAGATCTATCATTATAGATATAGATGAGTCATTTTGGAGCATCCTGAAGGATTTTTGATGTTCTAGACGAAAATCAAATCACACCCAAAACCATCACCTGATCCTTCCCAACCCCCAAAATCGATCAAGACTTCAAAATAGATACTTGACATGTACTAGAAAAAGATACTCCTAATCAAGATCTATCATTATAGATATAGATGAGTCATTTTGGAGCATCCTGAAGGATTTTTGATGTTCTAGACGAAAATCAAATCACACCCAAAACCATCACCTGATCCTTCCCAACCCCCAAAATCGATCAAGACTTCAAAATAGATACTTGACATGTACTAGAAAAAGATACTCCTAATCAAGATCTATCATTATAGATATAGATGAGTCATTTTGGAGCATCCTGAAGGATTTTTGATGTTCTAGACGAAAATCAAATCACACCCAAAACCATCACCTGATCCTTCCCAACCCCCAAAATCGATCAAGACTTCAAAATAGATACATGACATGTACTAGAAAAAGATACTCCTAATCAAGATCTATCATTATAGATATAGATGAGTCATTTTGGAGCATCCTGAAGGATTTTTGATGTTCTAGACGAAAATCAAATCACACCCAAAACCATCACCTGATCCTTCCCAACCCCCAAAATCGATCAAGACTTCAAAATAGATACTTGACATGTACTAGAAAAAGATACTCCTAATCAAGATCTATCATTATAGATATAGATGAGTCATTTTGGAGCATCCTGAAGGATTTTTGATGTTCTAGACGAAAATCAAATCACACCCAAAACCATCACCTGATCCTTCCCAACCCCCAAAATCGATCAAGACTTCAAAATAGATACTTGACATGTACTAGAAAAAGATACTCCTAATCAAGATCTACCATTATAGATATAGATGAGTCATTTTGGAGCATCCTGAAGGATTTTTGATGTTCTAGACGAAAATCAAATCACACCCAAAACCATCACCTGATCCTTCCCAACCCCCAAAATCGATCAAGACTTCAAAAAAGATACTTGACATGTACTAGAAAAAGATACTCCTAATCAAGATCTATCATTATAGATATAGATGAGTCATTTTGGAGCATCCTGAAGGATTTTTGATGTTCTAGACGAAAATCAAATCACACCCAAAACCATCACCTGATCCTTCCCAACCCCCAAAATCGATCAAGACTTCAAAATAGATACTTGACATGTACTAGAAAAAGATACTCCTAATCAAGATCTATACTTATAGATATAGATGAGTCATTTTTCAGCATCCTGAAGGATTTTTGATGTTCTAGACGAAAATCAAATCACACCCAAAACCATCACCTGATCCTTCCCAACCCCCAAAATCGATCAAGACTTCAAAATAGATACTTGACATGTACTAGAAAAAGATACTCCTAATCAAGATCTATCATTATAGATATAGATGAGTCATTTTGGAGCATCCTGAAGGATTTTTGATGTTCTAGACGAAAATCAAATCACACCCAAAACCATCACCTGATCCTTCCCAACCCCCAAAATCGATCAAGACTTCAAAATAGATACTTGACATGTACTAGAAAAAGATACTCCTAATCAAGATCTATCATTATAGATATAGATGAGTCATTTTGGAGCATCCTGAAGGATTTTTGATGTTCTAGACGAAAATCAAATCACACCCAAAACCATCACCTGATCCTTCCCAACCCCCAAAATCGATCAAGACTTCAAAATAGATACTTGACATGTACTAGAAAAAGATACTCCTAATCAGGATCTATCATTATAGATATAGATGAGTCATTTTGGAGCATCCTGAAGGATTTTTGATGTTCTAGACGAAAATCAAATCACACCCAAAACCATCACCTGATCCTTCCCAACCCCCAAAATCGATCAAGACTTCAAAATAGATACTTGACATGTACTAGAAAAAGATACTCCTAATCAAGATCTATCATTATAGATATAGATGAGTCATTTTGGAGCATCCTGAAGGATTTTTGATGTTCTAGACGAAAATCAAATCACACCCAAAACCATCACCTGATCCTTCCCAACCCCCAAAATCGATCAAGACTTCAAAATAGATACTTGACATGTACTAGAAAAAGATACTCCTAATCAAGATCTATCATTATAGATATAGATGAGTCATTTTGGAGCATCCTGAAGGATTTTTGATGTTCTAGACGAAAATCAAATCACACCCAAAACCATCACCTGATCCTTCCCAACCCCCAAAATCGATCAAGATTTCAAAATAGATACTTGACATGTACTAGAAAAAGATACGCCTAATCAAGATCTATCATTATAGATATAGATGAGTCATTTTGGAGCATCCTGAAGGATTTTTGATGTTCTAGACGAAAATCAAATCACACCCAAAACCATCACCTGATCCTTCCCAACCCCCAAAATCGATCAAGACTTCAAAATAGATACTTGACATGTACTAGAAAAAGATACTCCTAATCAAGATCTATCATTATAGATATAGATGAGTCATTTTGGAGCATCCTGAAGGATTTTTGATGTTCTAGACGAAAATCAAATCACACCCAAAACCATCACCTGATCCTTCCCAACCCCCAAAATCGATCAAGACTTCAAAATAGATACTTGACATGTACTAGAAAAAGATACTCCTAATCAAGATCTATCATTATAGATATAGATGAGTCATTTTGGAGCATCCTGAAGGATTTTTGATGTTCTAGACGAAAATCAAATCACACCCAAAACCATCACCTGATCCTTCCCAACCCCCAAAATCGATCAAGACTTCAAAATAGATACTTGACATGTACTAGAAAAAGATACTCCTAATCAAGATCTATCATTATAGATATAGATGAGTCATTTTGGAGCATCCTGAAGGATTTTTGATGTTCTAGACGAAAATCAAATCACACCCAAAACCATCACCTGATCCTTCCCAACCCCCAAAATCGATCAAGACTTCAAAATAGATACTTGACATGTACTAGAAAAAGATACTCCTAATCAAGATCTATCATTATAGATATAGATGAGTCATTTTGGAGCATCCTGAAGGATTTTTGATGTTCTAGACGAAAATCAAATCACACCCAAAACCATCACCTGATCCTTCCCAACCCTCAAAATCGATCAAGACTTCAAAATAGATACTTGACATGTACTAGAAAAAGATACTCCTAATCAAGATCTATCATTATAGATATAGATGAGTCATTTTGGAGCATCCTGAAGGATTTTTGATGTTCTAGACGAAAATCAAATCACACCCAAAACCATCACCTGATGGATCACCTGATCACCTGTACTAGAAAAATATACTCCTAATCAAGATCTATCATTATAGATATAGATGAGTCATTTTGGAGCATCCTGAAGGATTTTTGATGTTCTAGACGAAAATCAAATCACACCCAAAACCATCACCTGATCCTTCCCAACCCCCAAAATCGATCAAGACTTCAAAATAGATACTTGACATGTACTAGAAAAAGATACTCCTAATCAAGATCTATCATTATAGATATACATGAGTCATTTTGGAGCATCCTGAAGGATTTTTGATGTTCTAGACGAAAATCAAATCACACCAAAAACCATCACCTGATCCTTCCCAACCTCCAAAATCGATCAAGACTTCAAAATAGATACTTGACATGTACTAGAAAAAGATACTCCTAATCAAGATCTATCATTATAGATATAGATGAGTCATTTTGGAGCATCCTGAAGGATTTTTGATGTTCTAGACGAAAATCAAATCACACCCAAAACCATCACCTGATCCTTCCCAACCCCCAAAATCGATCAAGACTTCAAAATAGATACTTGACATGTACTAGAAAAAGATACTCCTAATCAAGATCTATCATTATAGATATAGATGAGTCATTTTGGAGCATCCTGAAGGATTTTTGATGTTCTAGACGAAAATCAAATCACACCCAAAACCATCACCTGATCCTTCCCAACCCCCAAAATCGATCAAGACTTCAAAATAGATACTTGACATGTACTAGAAAAAGATACTCCTAATCAAGATCTATCATTATAGATATAGATGAGTCATTTTGGAGCATCCTGAAGGATTTTTGATGTTCTAGACGAAAATCAAATCACACCCAAAACCATCACCTGATCCTTCCCAACCCCCAAAATCGATCAAGACTTCAAAATAGATACTTGACATGTACTAGAAAAAGATACTCCTAATCAAGATCTATCATTATAGATATAGATGAGTCATTTTGGAGCATCCTGAAGGATTTTTGATGTTCTAGACGAAAATCAAATCACACCCAAAACCATCACCTGATCCTTCCCAACCCCCAAAATCGATCAAGACTTCAAAATAGATACTTGACATGTACTAGAAAAAGATACTCCTAATCAAGATCTATCATTATAGATATAGATGAGTCATTTTGGAGCATCCTGAAGGATTTTTGATGTTCTAGACGAAAATCAAATCACACCCAAAACCATCACCTGATCCTTCCCAACCCCCAAAATCGATCAAGACTTCAAAATAGATACTTGACATGTACTAGAAAAAGATACTCCTAATCAAGATCTATCATTATAGATATAGATGAGTCATTTTGGAGCATCCTGAAGGATTTTTGATGTTCTAGACGAAAATCAAATCACACCCAAAACCATCACCTGATCCTTTCCAACCCCCAAAATCGATCAAGACTTCAAAATAGATACTTGACATGTACTAGAAAAAGATACTCCTAATCAAGATCTATCATTATAGATATAGATGAGTCATTTTGGAGCATCCTGAAGGATTTTTGATGTTCAAGACGAAAATCAAATCACACCCAAAACCATCACCTGATCCTTCCCAACCCCCAAAATCGATCAAGACTTCAAAATAGATACTTGACATGTACTAGAAAAAGATACTCCTAATCAAGATCTATCATTATAGATATAGATGAGTCATTTTGGAGCATCCTGAAGGATTTTTGATGTTCTAGACGAAAATCAAATCACACCCAAAACCATCACCTGATCCTTCCCAACCCCCAAAATCGATCAAGACTTCAAAATAGATACTTTACATGTACAAGAAAAAGATACTCCTAATCAAGATCTATCATTATAGATATAGATGAGTCATTTTGGAGCATCCTGAAGGATTTTTGATGTTCTAGACGAAAATCAAATCACACCCAAAACCATCACCTGATCCTTCCCAACCCCCAAAATCGATCAAGACTTCAAAATAGATACTTGACATGTACTAGAAAAAGATACTCCTAATCAAGATCTATCATTATAGATATAGATGAGTCATTTTGGAGCATCCTGAAGGATTTTTGATGTTCTAGACGAAAATCAAATCACACCCAAAACCATCACCTGATCCTTCCCAACCCCCAAAATCGATCAAGACTTCAAAACAGATACTTGACATGTACTAGAAAAAGATACTCCTAATCAAGATCTATCATTATAGATATAGATGAGTCATTTTGGAGCATCCTGAAGGATTTTTGATGTTCTAGACGAAAATCAAATCACACCCAAAACCATCACCTGATCCTTCCCAACCCCCAAAATCGATCAAGACTTCAAAATAGATACTTGACATGTACTAGAAAAAGATACTCCTAATCAAGATCTATCATTATAGATATAGATGAGTCATTTTGGAGCATCCTGAAGGATTTTTGATGTTCTAGACGAAAATCAAATCACACCCAAAACCATCACCTGATCCTTTCCAACCCCCAAAATCGATCAAGACTTCAAAATAGATACTTGACATGTACTAGAAAAAGATACTCCTAATCAAGATCTATCATTATAGATATAGATGAGTCATTTTGGAGCATCCTGAAGGATTTTTGATGTTCTAGACGAAAATCAAATCACACCCAAAACCATCACCTGATCCTTCCCAACCCCCAAAATCGATCAAGACTTCAAAATAGATACTTGACATGTACTAGAAAAAGATACTCCTAATCAAGATCTATCATTATAGATATAGATGAGTCATTTTGGAGCATCCTGAAGGATTTTTGATGTTCTAGACGAAAATCAAATCACACCCAAAACCATCACCTGATCCTTCCCAACCCCCAAAATCGATCAAGACTTCAAAATAGATACTTGACATGTACTAGAAAAAGATACTCCTAATCAAGATCTATCATTATAGATATAGATGAGTCATTTTGGAGCATCCTGAAGGATTTTTGATGTTCTAGACGAAAATCAAATCACACCCAAAACCATCACCTGATCCTTCCCAACCCCCAAAATCGATCAAGACTTCAAAATAGATACTTGACATGTACTAGAAAAAGATACTCCTAATCAAGATCTATCATTATAGATATAGATGAGTCATTTTGGAGCATCCTGAAGGATTTTTGATGTTCTAGACGAAAATCAAATCACACCCAAAACCATCACCTGATCCTTCCCAACCCCCAAAATCGATCAAGACTTCAAAATAGATACTTGACATGTACTAGAAAAAGATACTCCTAATCAAGATCTATCATTATAGATATAGATGAGTCATTTTGGAGCATCCTGAAGGATTTTTGATGTTCTAGACGAAAATCAAATCACACCCAAAACCATCACCTGATCCTTCCCAACCCCCAAAATCGATCAAGACTTCAAAATAGATACTTGACATGTACTAGAAAAAGATACTCCTAATCAAGATCTATACTTATAGATATAGATGAGTCATTTTTCAGCATCCTGAAGGATTTTTGATGTTCTAGACGAAAATCAAATCACACCCAAAACCATCACCTGATCCTTCCCAACCCCCAAAATCGATCAAGACTTCAAAATAGATACTTGACATGTACTAGAAAAAGATACTCCTAATCAAGATCTATCATTATAGATATAGATGAGTCATTTTGGAGCATCCTGAAGGATTTTTGATGTTCTAGACGAAAATCAAATCACACCCAAAACCATCACCTGATCCTTCCCAACCCCCAAAATCGATCAAGACTTCAAAATAGATACTTGACATGTAGTAGAAAAAGATACTCCTAATCAAGATCTATCATTATAGATTTAGATGAGTCATTTTGGAGCATCCTGAAGGATTTTTGATGTTCTAGACGAAAATCAAATCACACCCAAAACCATCACCTGATCCTTCCCAACCCCCAAAATCGATCAAGACTTCAAAATAGATACTTGACATGTACTAGAAAAAGATACTCCTAATCAAGATCTATCATTATAGATATAGATGAGTCATTTTGGAGCATCCTGAAGGATTTTTGATGTTCTAGACGAAAATCAAATCACACCCAAAACCATCACCTGATCCTTCCCAACCCCCAAAATCGATCAAGACTTCAAAATAGATACTTGACATGTACTAGAAAAAGATACTCCTAATCAAGATCTATCATTATAGATATAGATGAGTCATTTTGGAGCATCCTGAAGGATTTTTGATGTTCTAGACGAAAATCAAATCACACCCAAAACCATCACCTGATCCTTCCCAACCCCCAAAATCGATCAAGACTTCAAAATAGATACTTGACATGTAGAAGAAAAAGATACTCCTAATCAAGATCTATCATTATAGATATAGATGAGTCATTTTGGAGCATCCTGAAGGATTTTTGATGTTCTAGACGAAAATCAAATCACACCCAAAACCATCACCTGATCCTTCCCAACCCCCAAAATCGATCAAGACTTCAAAATAGATACTTGACATGTACTAGAAAAAGATACTCCTAATCAAGATCTATCATTATAGATATAGATGAGTCATTTTGGAGCATCCTGAAGGATTTTTGATGTTCTAGACGAAAATCAAATCACACCCAAAACCATCACCTGATCCTTTCCAACCCCCAAAATCGATCAAGACTTCAAAATAGATACTTGACATGTACTAGAAAAAGATACTCCTAATCAAGATCTATCATTATAGATATAGATGAGTCATTTGGGAGCATCCTGAAGGATTTTTGATGTTCTAGACGAAAATCAAATCACACCCAAAACCATCACCTGATCCTTCCCAACCCCCAAAATCGATCAAGACTTCAAAATAGATACTTGACATGTACTAGAAAAAGATACTCCTAATCAAGATCTATCATTATAGATATAGATGAGTCATTTTGGAGCATCCTGAAGGATTTTTGATGTTCTAGACGAAAATCAAATCACACCCAAAACCATCACCTGATCCTTCCCAACCCCCAAAATCGATCAAGACTTCAAAATAGATACTTGACATGTACTAGAAAAAGATACTCCTAATCAAGATCTATCATTATAGATATAGATGAGTCATTTTGGAGCATCCTGAAGGATTTTTGATGTTCTAGACGAAAATCAAATCACACCCAAAACCATCACCTGATCCTTCCCAACCCCCAAAATCGATCAAGACTTCAAAATAGATACTTGACATGTACTAGAAAAAGATACTCCTAATCAAGATCTATCATTATAGATATAGATGAGTCATTTTGGAGCATCCTGAAGGATTTTTGATGTTCTAGACGAAAATCAAATCACACCCAAAACCATCACCTGATCCTTCCCAACCCCCAAAATCGATCAAGACTTCAAAATAGATACTTGACATGTACTAGAAAAAGATACTCCTAATCAAGATCTATCATTATAGATATAGATGAGTCATTTTGGAGCATCCTGAAGGATTTTTGATGTTCTAGACGAAAATCAAATCACACCCAAAACCATCACCTGATCCTTCCCAACCCCCAAAATCGATCAAGACTTCAAAATAGATACTTGACATGTACTAGAAAAAGATACTCCTAATCAAGATCTATACTTATAGATATAGATGAGTCATTTTTCAGCATCCTGAAGGATTTTTGATGTTCTAGACGAAAATCAAATCACACCCAAAACCATCACCTGATCCTTCCCAACCCCCAAAATCGATCAAGACTTCAAAATAGATACTTGACATGTACTAGAAAAAGATACTCCTAATCAAGATCTATCATTATAGATATAGATGAGTCATTTTGGAGCATCCTGAAGGATTTTTGATGTTCTAGACGAAAATCAAATCACACCCAAAACCATCACCTGATCCTTCCCTACCCCCAAAATCAATCAAGACTTCAAAATAGATACTTGACATGTACTAGAAAAAGATACTCCTAATCAAGATCTATCATTATAGATTTAGATGAGTCATTTTGGAGCATCCTGAAGGATTTTTGATGTTCTAGACGAAAATCAAATCACACCCAAAACCATCACCTGATCCTTCCCAACCCCCAAAATCGATCAAGACTTCAAAATAGATACTTGACATGTAGAAGAAAAAGATACTCCTAATCAAGATCTATCATTATAGATATAGATGAGTCATTTTGGAGCATCCTGAAGGATTTTTGATGTTCTAGACGAAAATCAAATCACACCCAAAACCATCACCTGATCCTTCCCAACCCCCAAAATCGATCAAGACTTCAAAATAGATACTTGACATGTACTAGAAAAAGATACTCCTAATCAAGATCTATCATTATAGATATAGATGAGTCATTTTGGAGCATCCTGAAGGATTTTTGATGTTCTAGACGAAAATCAAATCACACCCAAAACCATCACCTGATCCTTCCCAACCCCCAAAATCGATCAAGACTTCAAAATAGATACTTGACATGTACTAGAAAAACATACTCCTAATCAAGATCTATCATTATAGATATAGATGAGTCATTTTGAAGCATCCTGAAGGATTTTTGATGTTCTAGACGAAAATCAAATCACACCCAAAACCATCACCTGATCCTTCCCAACCCCCAAAATCGATCAAGACTTCAAAATAGATACTTGACATGTACTAGAAAAAGATACTCCTAATTAAGATCTATCATTATAGATATAGATGAGTCATTTTGGAGCATCCTGAAGGATTTTTGATGTTCTAGACGAAAATCAAATCACACCCAAAACCATCACCTGATCCTTCCCAACCCCCAAAATCGATCAAGACTTCAAAATAGATACTTGACATGTACTAGAAAAACATACTCCTAATCAAGATCTATCATTATAGATATAGATGAGTCATTTTGGAGCATCCTGAAGGATTTTTGATGTTCTAGACGAAAATCAAATCACACCCAAAACCATCACCTGATCCTTCCCAACCCCCAAAATCGATCAAGACTTCAAAATAGATACTTGACATGTACTAGAAAAAGATACTCCTAATCAAGATCTATCATTATAGATTTAGATGAGTCATTTTGGAGCATCCTGAAGGATTTTTGATGTTCTAGACGAAAATCAAATCACACCCAAAACCATCACCTGATCCTTCCCAACCCCCAAAATCGATCAAGACTTCAAAATAGATACTTAACATGTACTAGAAAAAGATACTCCTAATCAAGATCTATCATTATAGATATAGATGAGTCATTTTGGAGCATCCTGAAGGATTTTTGATGTTCTAGACGAAAATCAAATCACACCCAAAACCATCACCTGATCCTTCCCAACCCCCAAAATCGATCAAGACTTCAAAATAGATACTTGACATGTACTAGAAAAAGATACTCCTAATCAAGATCTATCATTATAGATATAGATGAGTCATTTTGGAGCATCCTGAAGGATTTTTGATGTTCTAGACGAAAATCAAATCACACCCAAAACCATCACCTGATCCTTCCCAACCCCCAAAATCGATCAAGACTTCAAAATAGATACTTGACATGTACTAGAAAAAGATACTCCTAATCAAGATCTATCATTATAGATATAGATGAGTCATTTTGGAGCATCCTGAAGGATTTTTGATGTTCTAGACGAAAATCAAATCACACCCAAAACCATCACCTGATCCTTCCCAACCCCCAAAATCGATCAAGACTTCAAAATAGATACTTGACATGTACTAGAAAAAGATACTCCTAATCAAGATCTATCATTATAGATATAGATGAGTCATTTTGGAGCATCCTGAAGGATTTTTGATGTTCTAGACGAAAATCAAATCACACCCAAAACCATCACCTGATCCTTCCCAACCCCCAAAATCGATCAAGACTTCAAAATAGATACTTGACATGTAGAAGAAAAAGATACTCCTAATCAAGATCTATCATTATAGATATAGATGAGTCATTTTGGAGCATCCTGAAGGATTTTTGATGTTCTAGACGAAAATCAAATCACACCCAAAACCATCACCTGATCCTTCCCAACCCCCAAAATCGATCAAGACTTCAAAATAGATACTTGACATGTACTAGAAAAAGATACTCCTAATCAAGATCTATCATTATAGATATAGATGAGTCATTTTGGAGCATCCTGAAGGATTTTTGATGTTCTAGACGAAAATCAAATCACACCCAAAACCATCACCTGATCCTTCCCAACCCCCAAAATCGATTAAGACTTCAAAATAGATACTTGACATGTACTAGAAAAAGATACTCCTAATCAAGATCTATCATTATAGATATAGATGAGTCATTTTGGAGCATCCTGAAGGATTTTTGATGTTCTAGACGAAAATCAAATCACACCCAAAACCATCACCTGATCCTTCCCAACCCCCAAAATCGATCAAGACTTCAAAATAGATACTTGACATGTACTAGAAAAAGATACTCCTAATCAAGATCTATCATTATAGATATAGATGAGTCATTTTAGAGCATCCTGAAGGATTTTTGATGTTCTAGACGAAAATCAAATCACACCCAAAACCATCACCTGATCCTTCCCAACCCCCAAAATCGATCAAGACTTCAAAATAGATACTTGACATGTACTAGAAAAACATACTCCTAATCAAGATCTATCATTATAGATATAGATGAGTCATTTTGAAGCATCCTGAAGGATTTTTGATGTTCTAGACGAAAATCAAATCACACCCAAAACCATCACCTGATCCTTCCCAACCCCCAAAATCGATCAAGACTTCAAAATAGATACTTGACATGTACTAGAAAAAGATACTCCTAATCAAGATCTATCATTATAGATATAGATGAGTCATTTTGGAGCATCCTGAAGGATTTTTGATGTTCTAGACGAAAATCAAATCACACCCAAAACCATCACCTGATCCTTCCCAACCCCCAAAATCGATCAAGACTTCAAAATAGATACTTGACATGTACTAGAAAAAGATACTCCTAATCAAGATCTATCATTATAGATATAGATGAGTCATTTTGGAGCATCCTGAAGGATTTTTGATGTTCTAGACGAAAATCAAATCACACCCAAAACCATCACCTGATCCTTCCCAACCCCCAAAATCGATCAAGACTTCAAAATAGATACTTGACATGTACTAAAAAAAGATACTCCTAATCAAGATCTATCATTATAGATATAGATGAGTCATTTTGGAGCATCCTGAAGGATTTTTGATGTTCTAGACGAAAATCAAATCACACCCAAAACCATCACCTGATCCTTCCCAACCCCCAAAACCGATCAAGACTTCAAAATAGATACGTGACATGTACTAGAAAAAGATACTCCTAATCAAGATCTATCATTATAGATATAGATGAGTCATTTTGGAGCATCCTGAAGGATTTTTGATGTTCTAGACGAAAACAAATCACACCCAAAACCATCACCTGATCCTTCCCAACCCCCAAAATCGATCAAGACTTCAAAATAGATACTTGACATGTACTAGAAAAAGATACTTCTAATCAAGATCTATCATTATAGATATAGATGAGTCATTTTGGAGCATCCTGAAGGATTTTTGATGTTCTAGACGAAAATCAAATCACACCCAAAACCATCACCTGATCCTTCCCAACCCCCAAAATCGATCAAGACTTCAAAATAGATACTTGACATGTACTAGAAAAAGATACTCCTAATCAAGATCTATCATTATAGATATAGATGAGTCATTTTGGAGCATCCTGAAGGATTTTTGATGTTCTAGACGAAAATCAAATCACACCCAAAACCATCACCTGATCCTTCCCAACCCCCAAAATCGATCAAGACTTCAAAATAGATACTTGACATGTACTAGAAAAAGATACTCCTAATCAAGATCTATCATTATAGATATAGATGAGTCATTTTGGAGCATCCTGAAGGATTTTTGATGTTCTAGACGAAAATCAAATCACACCCAAAACCATCACCTGATCCTTCCCAACCCCCAAAATCGATCAAGACTTCAAAATAGATACTTGACATGTACTAGAAAAAGATACTCCTAATCAAGATCTATCATTATAGATATAGATGAGTCATTTTGGAGCATCCTGAAGGATTTTTGATGTTCTAGACGAAAATCAAATCACACCCAAAACCATCACCTGATCCTTCCCAACCCCCAAAATCGATCAAGACTTCAAAATAGATACTTGACATGTACTAGAAAAAGATACTCCTAATCAAGATCTATCATTATAGATATAGATGAGTCATTTTGGAGCATCCTGAAGGATTTTTGATGTTCTAGACGAAAATCAAATCACACCCAAAACCATCACCTGATCCTTCCCAACCCCCAAAATCGATCAAGACTTCAAAATAGATACTTGACATGTACTAGAAAAAGATACTCCTAATCAAGATCTATCATTATAGATATAGATGAGTCATTTTGGAGCATCCTGAAGGATTTTTGATGTTCTAGACGAAAATCAAATCACACCCAAAACCATCACCTGATCCTTCCCAACCCCCAAAACCGATCAAGACTTCAAAATAGATACTTGACATGTAGTAGAAAAAGATACTCCTAATCAAGATCTATCATTATAGATATAGATGAGTCATTTTGGAGCATCCTGAAGGATTTTTGATGTTCTAGACGAAAATCAAATCACACCCAAAACCATCACCTGATCCTTCCCAACCCCCAAAAACGATCAAGACTTCAAAATAGATACTTGACATGTACTAGAAAAAGATACTCCTAATCAAGATCTATCATTATAGATATAGATGAGTCATTTTGGAGCATCCTGAAGGATTTTTGATGTTCTAGACGAAAATCAAATCACACCCAAAACCATCACCTGATCCTTCCCAACCCCCAAAATCGATCAAGACTTCAAAATAGATACTTGACATGTACTAGAAAAAGATACTCCTAATCAAGATCTATCATTATAGATATAGATGAGTCATTTTGGAGCATCCTGAAGGATTTTTGATGTTCTAGACGAAAATCAAATCGCACCCAAAACCATCACCTGATCCATCCCAACCCCCAAAATCGATCAAGACTTCAAAATAGATACTTGACATGTACTAGAAAAAGATACTCCTAATCAAGATCTATCATTATAGATATAGATGAGTCATTTTGGAGCATCCTGAAGGATTTTTGATGTTCTAGACGAAAATCAAATCACACCCAAAACCATCACCTGATCCTTCCCAACCCCCAAAATCGATCAAGACTTCAAAATAGATACTTGACATGTACTAGAAAAAGATACTCCTCATCAAGATCTATCATTATAGATATAGATGAGTCATTTTGGAGCATCCTGAAGGATTTTTGATGTTCTAGACGAAAATCAAATCACACCCAAAACCATCACCTGATCCTTCCCAACCCCCAAAATCGATCAAGACTTCAAAATAGATACTTGACATGTACTAGAAAAAGATACTCCTAATCAAGATCTATCATTATAGATATAGATGAGTCATTTTGGACCATCCCGAAGGATTTTTGATGTTCTAGACGAAAATCAAATCACACCCAAAACCATCACCTGATCCTTCCCAACCCCCAAAATCGATCAAGACTTCAAAATAGATACTTGACATGTACTAGAAAAAGATACTCCTAATCAAGATCTATCATTATAGATATAGATGAGTCATTTTGGAGCATCCTGAAGGATTTTTGATGTTCTAGACGAAAATCAAATCACACCCAAAACCATCACCTGATCCTTCCCAACCCCCAAAATCGATCAAGACTTCAAAATAGATACTTGACATGTACTAGAAAAAGATACTCCTAATCAAGATCTATCATTATAGATATAGATGAGTCATTTTGGAGCATCCTGAAGGATTTTTGATGTTCTAGACGAAAATCAAATCACACCCAAAACCATCACCTGATCCTTCCCAACCCCCAAAATCGATCAAGACTTCAAAATAGATACTTGACATGTACTAGAAAAAGATACTCCTAATCAAGATCTATCATTATAGATATAGATGAGTCATTTTGGAGCATCCTGATCCTTCCCAACCCCCAAAATCGATCAAGACTTCAAAATAGATACTTGACATGTACTAGAAAAAGATACTCCTAATCAAGATCTATCATTATAGATATAGATGAGTCATTTTGGAGCATCCTGAAGGATTTTTGATGTTCTAGACGAAAATCAAATCACACCCAAAACCATCACCTATTTCTTCCCAACCCCCAAAATCGATCAAGACTTCAAAATAGATACTTGACATGTACTAGAAAAAGATACTCCTAATCAAGATCTATCATTATAGATATAGATGAGTCATTTTGGAGCATCCTGAAGGATTTTTGATGTTCTAGACGAAAATCAAATCACACCCAAAACCATCACCTGATCCTTCCCAACCCCCAAAATCGATCAAGACTTCAAAATAGATACTTGACATGTACTAGAAAAAGATACTCCTAATCAAGATCTATCATTATAGATATAGATGAGTCATTTTGGAGCATCCTGAAGGATTTTTGATGTTCTAGACGAAAATCAAATCACACCCAAAACCATCACCTGATCCTTCCCAACCCCCAAAATCGATCAAGACTTCAAAATAGATACTTGCCATGTACTAGAAAAAGATACTCCTAATCAAGATCTATCATTATAGATATAGATGAGTCATTTTGGAGCATCCTGAAGGATTTTTGATGTTCTAGACGAAAATCAAATCACACCCAAAACCATCACCTGATCCTTCCCAACCCCCAAAATCGATCAAGACTTCAAAATAGATACTTGACATGTACTAGAAAAAGATACTCCTAATCAAGATCTATCATTATAGATATAGATGAGTCATTTTGGAGCATCCTGAAGGATTTTTGATGTTCTAGACGAAAATCAAATCACACCAAAAACCATCACCTGATCCTTCCCAACCCCCAAAATCGATCAAGACTTCAAAATAGATACTTGACATGTACTAGAAAAAGATACTCCTAATCAAGATCTATCATTATAGATATAGATGAGTCATTTTGGAGCATCCTGAAGGATTTTTGATGTTCTAGACGAAAATCAAATCACACCCAAAACCATCACCTGATCCTTCCCAACCCCCAAAATCGATCAAGACTTCAAAATAGATACTTGACATGTACTAGAAAAAGATACTCCTAATCAAGATCTATCATTATAGATATAGATGAGTCATTTTGGAGCATCCTGAAGGATTTTTGATGTTCTAGACGAAAATCAAATCACACCCAAAACCATCACCTGATCCTTCCCAACCCCCAAAATCGATCAAGACTTCAAAATAGATACTTGACATGTACTAGAAAAAGATACTCCTAATCAAGATCTATCATTATAGATATCGATGAGTCATTTTGGAGCATCCTGAAGGATTTTTGATGTTCTAGACGAAAATCAAATCACACCCAAAACCATCACCTGATCCTTCCCAACCCCCAAAATCGATCAAGACTTCAAAATAGATACTTGACATGTACTAGAAAAAGATACTCCTAATCAAGATCTATCATTATAGGTATAGATGAGTCATTTTGGAGCATCCTGAAGGATTTTTGATGTTCTAGACGAAAATCAAATCACACCCAAAACCATCACCTGATCCTTCCCAACCCCCAAAATCGATCAAGACTTCAAAATAGATACTTGACATGTACTAGAAAAAGATACTCCTAATCAAGATCTATCATTATAGATATAGATGAGTCATTTTGGAGCATCCTGAAGGATTTTTGATGTTCTAGACGAAAATCAAATCACACCCAAAACCATAACCTGATCCTTCCCAACCCCCAAAATCGATCAAGACTTCAAAATAGATACTTGACATGTACTAGAAAAAGATACTCCTAATCAAGATCTATCATTATAGATATAGATGAGTCATTTTGGAGCATCCTGAAGGATTTTTGATGTTCTAGACGAAAATCAAATCACACCCAAAACCATCACCTGATCCTTCCCAACCCCAAAATCGATCAAGACTTCAAAATAGATACTTGACATGTACTAGAAAAAGATACTCCTAATCAAGATCTATCATTATAGATATAGATGAGTCATTTTGGAGCATCCTGAAGGATTTTTGATGCTCTAGACGAAAATCAAATCACACCCAAAACCATCACCTGATCCTTCCCAACCCCCAAAATCGATCAAGACTTCAAAATAGATACTTGACATGTACTAGAAAAAGATACTCCTAATCAAGATCTATCATTATAGATATAGATGAGTCATTTTGGAGCATCCTGAAGGATTTTTGATGTTCTAGACGAAAATCAAATCACACCCAAAACCATCACCTGATCCTTCCCAACCCCCAAAATCGATCAAGACTTCAAAATAGATACTTGACATGCACTAGAAAAAGATACTCCTAATCAAGATCTATCATTATAGATATAGATGAGTCATTTTGGAGCATCCTGAAGGATTTTTGATGTTCTAGACGAAAATCAAATCACACCCAAAACCATCACCTGATCCTTCCCAACCCCCAAAATCGATCAAGACTTCAAAATAGATACTTGACATGTACTAGAAAAAGATACTCCTAATCAAGATCTATCATTATAGATATAGATGAGTCATTTTGGAGCATCCTGAAGGATTTTTGATGTTCTAGACGAAAATCAAATCACACCCAAAACCATCACCTGATCCTTCCCAACCCCCAAAATCGATCAAGACTTCAAAATAGATACTTGACATGTACCAGAAAAAGATACTCCTAATCAAGATCTATCATTATAGATATAGATGAGTCATTTTGGAGCATCCTGAAGGATTTTTGATGTTCTAGACGAAAATCAAATCACACCCAAAACCATCACCTGATCCTTCCCAACCCCCAAAATCGATCAAGACTTCAAAATAGATACTTGACATGTACTAGAAAAAGATACTCCTAATCAAGATCTATCATTATAGATATAGATGAGTCATTTTGGAGCATCCTGAAGGATTTTTGATGTTCTAGACGAAAATCAAATCACACCCAAAACCATCACCTGATCCTTCCCAACCCCCAAAATCGATCAAGACTTCAAAATAGATACTTGACATGTACTAGAAAAAGATATTCCTAATCAAGATCTATCATTATAGATATAGATGAGTCATTTTGGAGCATCCTGAAGGATTTTTGATGTTCTAGACGAAAATCAAATCACACCCAAAACCATCACCTGATCCTTCCCAACCCCCAAAATCGATCAAGACTTCAAAATAGATACTTGACATGTACTAGAAAAAGATACTCCTAATCAAGATCTATCATTATAGATATAGATAAGTCATTTTGGAGCATCCTGAAGGATTTTTGATGTTCTAGACGAAAATCAAATCACACCCAAAACCATCACCTGATCCTTCCCAACCCCCAAAATCGATCAAGACTTCAAAATAGATACTTGACATGTACTAGAAAAAGATACTCCTAATCAAGATCTATCATTATAGATATAGATGAGTCATTTTGGAGCATCCTGAAGGATTTTTGATGTTCTAGACGAAAATCAAATCACACCCAAAACCATCACCTGATCCTTCCCAACCCCCAAAATCGATCAAGACTTCAAAATAGATACTTGACATGTACAAGAAAAAGATACTCCTAATCAAGATCTATCATTATAGATATAGATGAGTCATTTTGGAGCATCCTGAAGGATTTTTGATGTTCTAGACGAAAATCAAATCACACCCAAAACCATCACCTGATCCTTCCCAACCCCCAAAATCGATCAAGACTTCAAAATAGATACTTGACATGTACTAGAAAAAGATACTCCTAATCAAGATCTATCATTATAGATATAGATGAGTCATTTTGGAGCATCCTGAAGGATTTTTGATGTTCTAGACGAAAATCAAATCACACCCAAAACCATCACCTGATCCTTCCCCAACCCCCAAAATCGATCAAGACTTCAAAATAGATACTTGACATGTACTAGAAAAAGATACTCCTAATCAAGATCTATCATTATAGATATAGATGAGTCATTTTGGAGCATCCTGAAGGATTTTTGATGTTCTAGACGAAAATCAAATCACACCCAAAACCATCACCTGATCCTTCCCAACCCCCAAAATCGATCAAGACTTCAAAAAAGATACTTGACATGTACTAGAAAAAGATACTCCTAATCAAGATCTATCATTATAGATATAGATGAGTCATTTTGGAGCATCCTGAAGGATTTTTGATGTTCTAGACGAAAATCAAATCACACCCAAAACCATCACCTGATCCTTCCCAACCCCCAAAATCGATCAAGACTTCAAAATAGATACTTGACATGTACTAGAAAAAGATACTCCTAATCAAGATCTATCATTATAGATATAGATGAGGCATTTTGGAGCATCCTGAAGGATTTTTGATGTTCTAGACGAAAATCAAATCACACCCAAAACCATCACCTGATCCTTCCCAACCTCCAAAATCGATCAAGACTTCAAAATAGATACTTGACATGTACTAGAAAAAGATACTCCTAATCAAGATCTATCATTATAGATATAGATGAGTCATTTTGGAGCATCCTGAAGGATTTTTGATGTTCTAGACGAAAATCAAATCACACCCAAAACCATCACCTGATCCTTCCCAACCCCCAAAATCGATCAAGACTTCAAAATAGATACTTGACATGTACTAGAAAAAGATACTCCTAATCAAGATCTATCATTACAGATATAGATGAGTCATTTTGGAGCATCCTGAAGGATTTTTGATGTTCTAGACGAAAATCAAATCACACCCAAAACCATCACCTGATCCTTCCCAACCCCCAAAATCGATCAAGACTTCAAAATAGATACTTGACATGTACTAGAAAAAGATACTCCTAATCAAGATCTATCATTATAGATATAGATGAGTCATTTTGGAGCATCCTGAAGGATTTTTGATGTTCTAGACGAAAATCAAATCACACCCAAAACCATCACCTGATCCTTCCCAACCCCCAAAATTGATCAGGACTTCAAAATAGATACTTGACATGTACTAGAAAAAGATACTCCTAATCAAGATCTATCATTATAGATATAGATGAGTCATTTTGGAGCATCCTGAAGGATTTTTGATGTTCTAGACGAAAATCAAATCACACCCAAAACCATCACCTGATCCTTCCCAACCCCCAAAATCGATCAAGACTTCAAAATAGATACTTGACATGTACTAGAAAAAGATACTCCTAATCAAGATCTATCATTATAGATATAGATGAGTCATTTTGGAGCATCCTGAAGGATTTTTGATGTTCTAGACGAAAATCAAATCACACCCAAAACCATCACCTGATCCTTCACAACCCCCAAAATCGATCAAGACTTCAAAATAGATACTTGACATGTACTAGAAAAAGATACTCCTAATCAAGATCTATCATTATAGATATAGATGAGTCATTTTGGAGCATCCTGAAGGATTTTTGATGTTCTAGACGAAAATCAAATCACACCCAAAACCATCACCTGATCCTTCCCAACCCCCAAAATTGATCAAGACTTCAAAATAGATACTTGACATGTACTAGAAAAAGATACTCCTTATCAAGATCTATCATTATAGATATAGATGAGTCATTTTGGAGCATCCTGAAGGATTTTTGATGTTCTAGACGAAAATCAAATCACACCCAAAACCATCACCTGATCCTTCCCAACCCCCAAAATCGATCAAGACTTCAAAATAGATACTTGACATGTACTAGAAAAAGATACTCTTAATCAAGATCTATCATTATAGATATAAATGAGTCATTTTGGAGCATCCTAAAGGATTTTTGATGTTCTAGACGAAAATCAAATCACACCCAAAACCATCACCTGATCCTTCCCAACCCCCAAAATCGATCAAGACTTCAAAATAGATACTTGACATGTACTAGAAAAAAGATACTCCTAATCAAGATCTATCATTATAGATATAGATGAGTCATTTTGGAGCATCCTGAAGGATTTTTGATGTCCTAGACGAAAATCAAATCACACCCGAAACCATCACCTGATCCTTCCCAACCCCCAAAATCGATCAAGACTTCAAAATAGATACTTGACATGTACTAGAAAAAGATACTCCTAATCAAGATCTATCATTATAGATATAGATGAGTCATTTTGGAGCATCCTGAAGGATTTTTGATGTTCTAGACGAAAATCAAATCACACCCAAAACCATCACCTGATCCTTCCCAACCCCCAAAATCGATCAAGACTTCAAAATAGATACTTGACATGTACTAGAAAAAGATACTCCTAATCAAGATCTATCATTATAGATATAGATGAGTCATTTTGGAGCATCCTGAAGGATTTTTGATGTTCTAGACGAAAATCAAATCACACCAAAAACCATCACCTGATCCTTCCCAACCCCCAAAATCGATCAAGACTTCAAAATAGATACTTGACATGTACTAGAAAAAGATACTCCTAATCAAGATCTATCATTATAGATATAGATGAGTCATTTTGGAGCATCCTGAAGGATTTTTGATGTTCTAGACGAAAATCAAATCACACCCAAAACCATCACCTGATCCTTCCCAACCCCCAAAATCGATCAAGACTTCAAAATAGATACTTGACATGTACTAGAAAAAGATACTCCTAATCAAGATCTATCATTATAGATATAGATGAGTCATTTTGGAGCATCCTGAAGGATTTTTGATGTTCTAGACGAAAATCAAATCACACCCAAAACCATCACCTGATCCTTCCCAACCCCCAAAATCGATCAAGACTTCAAAATAGATACTTGACATGTACTAAAAAAAGATACTCCTAATCAAGATCTATCATTATAGATATAGATGAGTCATTTTGGAGCATCCTGAAGGATTTTTGATGTTCTAGACGAAAATCAAATCACACCCAAAACCATCACCTGATCCTTCCCAACCCCCAAAATCGATCAAGACTTCAAAATAGATACTTGACATGTACTAGAAAAAGATACTCCTAATCAAGATCTATCATTATAGGTATAGATGAGTCATTTTGGAGCATCCTGAAGGATTTTTGATGTTCTAGACGAAAATCAAATCACACCCAAAACCATCACCTATCCTTCCCAACCCCCAAAATCGATCAAGACTTCAAAATAGATACTTGACATGTACTAGAAAAAGATACTCCTAATCAAGATCTATCATTATAGATATAGATGAGTCATTTTGGAGCATCCTGAAGGATTTTTGATGTTCTAGACGAAAATCAAATCACACCCAAAACCATAACCTGATCCTTCCCAACCCCCAAAATCGATCAAGACTTCAAAATAGATACTTGACATGTACTAGAAAAAGATACTCCTAATCAAGATCTATCATTATAGATATAGATGAGTCATTTTGGAGCATCCTGAAGGATTTTTGATGTTCTAGACGAAAATCAAATCACACCCAAAACCATCACCTGATCCTTCCCAACCCCCAAAATCGATCAAGACTTCAAAATAGATACTTGACATGTACTAGAAAAAGATACTCCTAATCAAGATCTATCATTATAGATATAAATGAGTCATTTTGGAGCATCCTGAAGGATTTTTGATGTTCTAGACGAAAATCAAATCACACCCAAAACCATCACCTGATCCTTCCCAACCCCCAAAATCGATCAAGACTTCAAGATAGATACTTGACATGTACTAGAAAAAGATACTCCTAATCAAGATCTATCATTATAGATATAGATGAGTCATTTTGGAGCATCCTGAAGGATTTTTGATGTTCTAGACGAAAATCAAATCACACCCAAAACCATCACCTGATCCTTCCCAACCCCCAAAATCGATCAAGACTTCAAAATAGATACTTGACATGTACTAGAAAAAGATACTCCTAATCAAGATCTATCATTATAGATATAGATGAGTCATTTTGGAGCATCCTGAAGGATTTTTGATGTTCTAGACGAAAATCAAATCACACCCAAAACCATCACCTGATCCTTCCCAACCCCCAAAATCGATCAAGACTTCAAAATAGATACTTGACATGTACTAGAAAAAGATACTCCTAATCAAGATCTATCATTATAGATATAGATGAGTCATTTTGGAGCATCCTGAAGGATTTTTGATGTTCTAGACGAAAATCAAATCACACCCAAAACCATCACCTGATCCTTCCCAACCCCCAAAATCGATCAAGACTTCAAAATAGATACTTGACATGTACTAGAAAAAGATACTCCTAATCAAGATCTATCATTATAGATATAGATGAGTCATTTTGGAGCATCCTGAAGGATTTTTGATGTTCTAGACGAAAATCAAATCACACCCAAAACCATCACCTGATCCTTCCCAACCCCCAAAATCGATCAAGACTTCAAAATAGATACTTGACATGTACTAGAAAAAGATACTCCTAATCAAGATCTATCATTATAGATATAGATAAGTCATTTTGGAGCATCCTGAAGGATTTTTGATGTTCTAGACGAAAATCAAATCACACCCAAAACCATCACCTGATCCTTCCCAACCCCCAAAATCGATCAAGACTTCAAAATAGATACTTGACATGTACTAGAAAAAGATACTCCTAATCAAGATCTATCATTATAGATATAGATGAGTCATTTTGGAGCATCCTGAAGGATTTTTGATGTTCTAGACGAAAATCAAATCACACCCAAAACCATCACCTGATCCTTCCCAACCCCCAAAATCGATCAAGACTTCAAAATAGATACTTGACATGTACAAGAAAAAGATACTCCTAATCAAGATCTATCATTATAGATATAGATGAGTCATTTTGGAGCATCCTGAAGGATTTTTGATGTTCTAGACGAAAATCAAATCACACCCAAAACCATCACCTGATCCTTCCCAACCCCCAAAATCGATCAAGACTTCAAAATAGATACTTGACATGTACTAGAAAAAGATACTCCTAATCAAGATCTATCATTATAGATATAGATGAGTCATTTTGGAGAATCCTGAAGGATTTTTGATGTTCTAGACGAAAATCAAATCACACCCAAAACCATCACCTGATCCTTCCCAACCCCCAAAATCGATCAAGACTTCAAAATAGATACTTGACATGTACTAGAAAAAGATACTCCTAATCAAGATCTATCATTATAGATATAGATGAGTCATTTTGGAGCATCCTGAAGGATTTTTGATGTTCTAGACGAAAATCAAATCACACCCAAAACCATCACCTGATCCTTCCCAACCCCCAAAATCGATCAAGACTTCAAAATAGATACTTGACATGTACTAGAAAAAGATACTCCTAATCAAGATCTATCATTATAGATATAGATGAGTCATTTTGGAGCATCCTGAAGGATTTTTGATGTTCTAGACGAAAATCAAATCACACCCAAAACCATCACCTGATCCTTCCCAACCCCCAAAATCGATCAAGACTTCAAAATAGATACTTGACATGTACTAGAAAAAGATACTCCTAATCAAGATCTATCATTATAGATATAGATGAGGCATTTTGGAGCATCCTGAAGGATTTTTGATGTTCTAGACAAAAATCAAATCACACCCAAAACCATCACCTGATCCTTCCCAACCCCCAAAATCGATCAAGACTTCAAAATAGATACTTGACATGTACTAGAAAAAGATACTCCTAATCAAGATCTATCATTATAGATATAGATGAGTCATTTTGGAGCATCCTGAAGGATTTTTGATGTTCTAGACGAAAATCAAATCACACCCAAAACCATCACCTGATCCTTCCCAACCCCCAAAATCGATCAAGACTTCAAAATAGATACTTGACATGTACTAGAAAAAGATACTCCTAATCAAGATCTATCATTACAGATATAGATGAGTCATTTTGGAGCATCCTGAAGGATTTTTGATGTTCTAGACGAAAATCAAATCACACCCAAAACCATCACCTGATCCTTCCCAACCCCCAAAATCGATCAAGACTTCAAAATAGATACTTGACATGTACTAGAAAAAAATACTCCTAATCAAGATCTATCATTATAGATATAGATGAGTCATTTTGGAGCATCCTGAAGGATTTTTGATGTTCTAGACGAAAATCAAATCACACCGAAAACCATCACCTGATCCTTCCCAACCCCCAAAATCGATCAAGACTTCAAAATAGATACTTGACATGTACTAGAAAAAGATACTCCTAATCAAGATCTATCATTATAGATATAGATGAGTCATTTTGGAGCATCCTGAAGGATTTTTGATGTTCTAGACGAGAATCAAATCACACCCAAAACCATCACCTGATCCTTCCCAACCCCCAAAATCGATCAAGACTTCAAAATAGATACTTGACATGTACTAGAAAAAGATACTCCTAATCAAGATCTATCATTATAGATATAGATGAGTCATTTTGGAGCATCCTGAAGGATTTTTGATGTTCTAGACGAAAATCAAATCACACCCAAAACCATCACCTGATCCTTCACAACCCCCAAAATCGATCAAGACTTCAAAATAGATACTTGACATGTACTAGAAAAAGATACTCCTAATCAAGATCTATCATTATAGATATAGATGAGTCATTTTGGAGCATCCTGAAGGATTTTTGATGTTCTAGACGAAAATCAAATCACACCCAAAACCATCACCTGATCCTTCCCAACCCCCAAAATTGATCAAGACTTCAAAATAGATACTTGACATGTACTAGAAAAAGATACTCCTTATCAAGATCTATCATTATAGATATAGATGAGTCATTTTGGAGCATCCTGAAGGATTTTTGATGTTCTAGACGAAAATCAAATCACACCCAAAACCATCACCTGATCCTTCCCAACCCCCAAAATCGATCAAGACTTCAAAATAGATACTTGACATGTACTAGAAAAAGATACTCCTAATCAAGATCTATCATTATAGATATAGATGAGTCATTTTGGAGCATCCTGAAGGATTTTTGATGTTCTAGACGAAAATCAAATCACACCCAAAACCATCACCTGATCCTTCCCAACCCCCAAAATCGATCAAGACTTCAAAATAGATACTTGACATGTACTAGAAAAAGATACTCCTAATCAAGATCTATCATTATAGATATAGATGAGTCATTTTGGAGCATCCTGAAGGATTTTTGATGTTCTAGACGAAAATCAAATCACACCCAAAACCATCACCTGATCCTTCCCAACCCCCAAAATCGATCAAGACTTCAAAATAGATACTTGACATGTACCAGAAAAAGATACTCCTAATCAAGATCTATCATTATAGATATAGATGAGTCATTTTGGAGCATCCTGAAGGATTTTTGATGTTCTAGACGAAAATCAAATCACACCCAAAACCATCACCTGATCCTTCCCAACCCCCAAAATCGATCAAGACTTCAAAATAGATACTTGACATGTACTAGAAAAAGATACTCCTAATCAAGATCTATCATTATAGATATAGATAAGTCATTTTGGAGCATCCTGAAGGATTTTTGATGTTCTAGACGAAAATCAAATCACACCCAAAACCATCACCTGATCCTTCCCAACCCCCAAAATCGATCAAGACTTCAAAATAGATACTTGACATGTACTAGAAAAAGATACTCCTAATCAAGATCTATCATTATAGATATAGATGAGTCATTTTGGAGCATCCTGAAGGATTTTTGATGTTCTAGACGAAAATCAAATCACACCCAAAACCATCACCTGATCCTTCCCAACCCCCAAAATCGATCAAGACTTCAAAATAGATACTTGACATGTACAAGAAAAAGATACTCCTAATCAAGATCTATCATTATAGATATAGATGAGTCATTTTGGAGCATCCTGAAGGATTTTTGATGTTCTAGACGAAAATCAAATCACACCCAAAACCATCACCTGATCCTTCCCAACCCCCAAAATCGATCAAGACTTCAAAATAGATACTTGACATGTACTAGAAAAAGATACTCCTAATCAAGATCTATCATTATAGATATAGATGAGTCATTTTGGAGAATCCTGAAGGATTTTTGATGTTCTAGACGAAAATCAAATCACACCCAAAACCATCACCTGATCCTTCCCAACCCCCAAAATCGATCAAGACTTCAAAATAGATACTTGACATGTACTAGAAAAAGATACTCCTAATCAAGATCTATCATTATAGATATAGATGAGTCATTTTGGAGCATCCTGAAGGATTTTTGATGTTCTAGACGAAAATCAAATCACACCCAAAACCATCACCTGATCCTTCCCAACCCCCAAAATCGATCAAGACTTCAAAATAGATACTTGACATGTACTAGAAAAAGATACTCCTAATCAAGATCTATCATTATAGATATAGATGAGTCATTTTGGAGCATCCTGAAGGATTTTTGATGTTCTAGACGAAAATCAAATCACACCCAAAACCATCACCTGATCCTTCCCAACCCCCAAAATCGATCAAGACTTCAAAATAGATACTTGACATGTACTAGAAAAAGATACTCCTAATCAAGATCTATCATTATAGATATAGATGAGGCATTTTGGAGCATCCTGAAGGATTTTTGATGTTCTAGACAAAAATCAAATCACACCCAAAACCATCACCTGATCCTTCCCAACCCCCAAAATCGATCAAGACTTCAAAATAGATACTTGACATGTACTAGAAAAAGATACTCCTAATCAAGATCTATCATTATAGATATAGATGAGTCATTTTGGAGCATCCTGAAGGATTTTTGATGTTCTAGACGAAAATCAAATCACACCCAAAACCATCACCTGATCCTTCCCAACCCCCAAAATCGATCAAGACTTCAAAATAGATACTTGACATGTACTAGAAAAAGATACTCCTAATCAAGATCTATCATTACAGATATAGATGAGTCATTTTGGAGCATCCTGAAGGATTTTTGATGTTCTAGACGAAAATCAAATCACACCCAAAACCATCACCTGATCCTTCCCAACCCCCAAAATCGATCAAGACTTCAAAATAGATACTTGACATGTACTAGAAAAAAATACTCCTAATCAAGATCTATCATTATAGATATAGATGAGTCATTTTGGAGCATCCTGAAGGATTTTTGATGTTCTAGACGAAAATCAAATCACACCGAAAACCATCACCTGATCCTTCCCAACCCCCAAAATCGATCAAGACTTCAAAATAGATACTTGACATGTACTAGAAAAAGATACTCCTAATCAAGATCTATCATTATAGATATAGATGAGTCATTTTGGAGCATCCTGAAGGATTTTTGATGTTCTAGACGAAGATCAAATCACACCCAAAACCATCACCTGATCCTTCCCAACCCCCAAAATCGATCAAGACTTCAAAATAGATACTTGACATGTACTAGAAAAAGATACTCCTAATCAAGATCTATCATTATAGATATAGATGAGTCATTTTGGAGCATCCTGAAGGATTTTTGATGTTCTAGACGAAAATCAAATCACACCCAAAACCATCACCTGATCCTTCCCAACCCCCAAAATCGATCAAGACTTCAAAATAGATACTTGACATGTACTAGAAAAAGATACTCCTAATCAAGATCTATCATTATAGATATAGATTGAGCATCCTGAAGGATTTTTGATGTTCTAGACGAAAATCAAATCACACCCAAAACCATCACCTGATCCTTCCCAACCCCCAAAATCGATCAAGACTTCAAAATAGATACTTGACATGTACTAGAAAAAGATACTCCTAATCAAGATCTATCATTATAGATATAGATGAGTCATTTTGGAGCATCCTGAAGGATTTTTGATGTTCTAGACGAAAATCAAATCACACCCAAAACCATCACCTGATCCTTCCCAACCCCCAAAATCGATCAAGACTTCAAAATAGATACTTGACATGTACTAGAAAAAGATACTCCTAATCAAGATCTATCATTATAGATATAGATGAGTCATTTTGGAGCATCCTGAAGGATTTTTGATGTTCTAGACGAAAATCAAATCACACCCAAAACCATCACCTGATCCTTCCCAACCCCCAAAATCGATCAAGACTTCAAAATAGATACTTGACATGTACTAGAAAAAGATACTCCTAATCAAGATCTATCATTATAGATATAGATTGAGCATCCTGAAGGATTTTTGATGTTCTAGACGAAAATCAAATCACACCCAAAACCATCACCTGATCCTTCCCAACCCCCAAAATCGATCAAGACTTCAAAATAGATACTTGACATGTACTAGAAAAAGATACTCCTAATCAAGATCTATCATTATAGATATAGATGAGTCATTTTGGAGCATCCTGAAGGATTTTTGATGTTCTAGACGAAAATCAAATCACACCCAAAACCATCACCTGATCCTTCCCAACCCCCAAAATCGATCAAGACTTAAAAATAGATACTTGACATGTACTAGAAAAAGATACTCCTAATCAAGATCTATCATTATAGATATAGATGAGTCATTTTGGAGCATCCTGAAGGATTTTTGATGTTCTAGACGAAAATCAAATCACACCCAAAACCATCACCTGATCCTTCCCAACCCCCAAAATCGATCAAGACTTCAATATAGATACTTGACATGTACTAGAAAAAGATACTCCTAATCAAGATCTATCATTATAGATATAGATGAGTCACTTTGGAGCATCCTGAAGGATTTTTGATGTTCTAGACGAAAATCAAATCACACCCAAAACCATCACCTGATCCTTCCCAACCCCCAAAATCGATCAAGACTTCAAAATAGATACTTGACATGTACTAGAAAAAGATACTCCTAATCAAGATCTATCATTATAGATATAGATGAGTCATTTTGGAGCATCCTGAAGGATTTTTGATGTTCTAGACGAAAATCAAATCACACCCAAAACCATCACCTGATCCTTCCCAACCCCCAAAATCGATCAAGACTTCAAAATAGATACTTGACATATACTAGAAAAAGATACTCCTAATCAAGATCTATCATTATAGATATAGATGAGTCATTTTGGAGCATCCTGAAGGATTTTTGATGTTCTAGACGAAGATCAAATCACACCCAAAACCATCACCTGATCCTTCCCAACCCCCAAAATCGATCAAGACTTCAAAATAGATACTTGACATGTACTAGAAAAAGATACTCCTAATCAAGATCTATCATTATAGATATAGATGAGTCATTTTGGAGCATCCTGAAGGATTTTTGATGTTCTAGACGAAAATCAAATCACACCCAAAACCATCACCTGATCCTTCCCAACCCCCAAAATCGATCAAGACTTCAAAATAGATACTTGACATGTACTAGAAAAAGATACTCCTAATCAAGATCTATCATTATAGATATAGATGAGTCATTTTGGAGCATCCTGAAGGATTTTTGATGTTCTAGACGAAAATCAAATCACACCCAAAACCATCACCTGATCCTTCCCAACCCCCAAAATCGATCAAGACTTCAAAATAGATACTTGACATGTACTAGAAAAAGATACTCCTAATCAAGATCTATCATTATAGATATAGATGAGTCATTTTGGAGCATCCTGAAGGATTTTTGATGTTCTAGACGAAAATCAAATCACACCCAAAACCATCACCTGATCCTTCCCAACCACCAAAATCGATCAAGACTTCAAAATAGATACTTGACATGTACTAGAAAAAGATACTCCTAGTCAAGATCTATCATTATAGATATAGATGAGTCATTTTGGAGCATCCTGAAGGATTTTTGATGTTCTAGACGAAAATCAAATCACACCCAAAACCATCACCTGATCCTTCCCAACCCCCAAAATCGATCAAGACTTCAAAATAGATACTTGACATGTACTAGAAAAAGATACTCCTAATCAAGATCTATCATTATAGATATAGATGAGTCATTTTGGAGCATCCTGAAGGATTTTTGATGTTCTAGACGAAAATCAAATCACACCCAAAACCATCACCTGATCCTTCCCAACCCCCAAAATCGATCAAGACTTCAAAATAGATACTTGACATGTACTAGAAAAAGATACTCCTAATCAAGATCTATCATTATAGATATAGATGAGTCATTTTGGAGCATCCTGAAGGATTTTTGATGTTCTAGACGAAAATCAAATCACACCCAAAACCATCACCTGATCCTTCCCAACCCCCAAAATCGATCAAGACTTCAAAATAGATACTTAACATGTACTAGAAAAAGATACTCCTAATCAAGATCTATCATTATAGATATAGATGAGTCATTTTGGAGCATCCTGAAGGATTTTTGATGTTCTAGACGAAAATCAAATCACACCCAAAACCATCACCTGATCCTTCCCAACCCCCAAAATCGATCAAGACTTCAAAATAGATACTTGACATGTACTAGAAAAAGATACTCCTAATCAAGATCTATCATTATAGATATAGATGAGTCATTTTGGAGCATCCTGAAGGATTTTTGATGTTCTAGACGAAAATCAAATCACACCCAAAACCATCACCTGATCCTTCCCAACCCCCAAAATCTATCAAGACTTCAAAATAGATACTTGACATGTACTAGAAAAAGATACTCCTAATCAAGATCTATCATTATAGATATAGATGAGTCATTTTGGAGTATCCTGAAGGATTTTTGATGTTCTAGACGAAAATCAAATCACACCCAAAACCATCACCTGATCCTTCCCAACCCCCAAAATCGATCAAGACTTCAAAATAGATACTTGACATGTACTAGAAAAAGATACTCCTAATCAAGATCTATCATTATAGATATAGATGAGTCATTTTGGAGCATCCTGAAGGATTTTTGATGTTCTAGACGAAAATCAAATCACACCCGAAACCATCACCTGATCCTTCCCAACCCCCAAAATCGATCAAGACTTCAAAATAGATACTTGACATGTACTAGAAAAAGATACTCCTAATCAAGATCTATCATTATAGATATAGATGAGTCATTTTGGAGCATCCTGAAGGATTTTTGATGTTCTAGACGAAAATCAAATCACACCCAAAACCATCACCTGATCCTTCCCAACCCCCAAAATCGATCAAGACTTCAAAATAGATACTTGACATGTACTAGAAAAAGATACTCCTAGTCAAGATCTATCAATATAGATATAGATGAGTCATTTTGGAGCATCCTGAAGGATTTTTGATGTTCTAGACGAAAATCAAATCACACCCAAAACCATCACCTGATCCTTCCCAACCCCCAAAATCGATCAAGACTTCAAAATAGATACTTGACATGTACTAGAAAAAGATACTCCTAATCAAGATCTATCATTATAGATATAGATGAGTCATTTTGGAGCATCCTGAAGGATTTTTGATGTTCTAGACGAAAATCAAATCACACCCAAAACCATCACCTGATCCTTCCCAACCCCCAAAATCGATCAAGACTTCAAAATAGATACTTGACATGTACTAGAAAAAGATACTCCTAATCAAGATCTATCATTATAGATATAGATGAGTCATTTTGGAGCATCCTGAAGGATTTTTGATGTTCTAGACGAAAATCAAATCACACCCAAAACCATCACCTGATCCTTCCCAACCCCCAAAATCGATCAAGACTTCAAAATAGATACTAGACATGTACTAGAAAAAGATACTCCTAATCAAGATCTATCATTATAGATATAGATGAGTCATTTTGGAGCATCCTGAAGGATTTTTGATGTTCTAGACGAAAATCAAATCACACCCAAAACCATCACCTGATCCTTCCCAACCCCCAAAATCGATCAAGACTTCAAAATAGATACTTGACATGTACTAGAAAAAGATACTCCTAATCAAGATCTATCATTATAGATATAGATGAGTCATTTTGGAGCATCCTGAAGGATTTTTGATGTTCTAGACGAAAATCAAATCACACCCAAAACCATCACCTGATCCTTCCCAACCCCCAAAATCGATCAAGACTTCAAAATAGATACTTGACATGTACTAGAAAAAGATACTCCTAATCAAGATCTATCATTATAGATATAGATGAGTCATTTTGGAGCATCCTGAAGGATTTTTGATGTTCTAGACGAAAATCAAGTCACACCCAAAACCATCACCTGATCCTTCCCAACCCCCAAAATCGATCAAGACTTCAAAATAGATACTTGACATGTACTAGAAAAAGATACTCCTAATCAAGATCTATCATTATAGATATAGATGAGTCATTTTGGAGCATCCTGAAGGATTTTTGATGTTCTAGACGAAAATCAAATCACACCCAAAACCATCACCTGATCCTTCCCAACCCCCAAAATCGATCAAGACTTCAAAATAGATACTTGACATGTACTAGAAAAAGATACTCCTAATCAAGATCTATCATTATTTTTTACACTTCAGAATTTCAGAAAGTAGTAAGCTTATAGCAAGCGTCAAACTACGATCAGAGGCTCATCATAAGTGCATGTGTTAGTTGTTAGTAAAAAATAATACAAATATAGCCTAACACACGCACAAAATACAAAACAAAATTAGCATTTAACTATTACAGAACAAAAATTACGATAGTGGAGCACTGGTTCTAAACAATGATTTTAATCCCACCTTATTTAAATTTAAATCTATCGATGAACAGTTTAAGTTATATAAAATGCTCATTCGACTTAAAGCTTCATTCTTGCCATAGTTAGTTCTATGGAAGTCAATATGTATAAAATCAAACGTGCGCAGGTGATGAGTTCCACCCCGGTAATTCAAATGTACACAAGATAGCAAATAAGGTGCATCAATTTCACCATTAATGAGTTGATGAAAAAATACTAAGTCATTATTAACACGCCTTTGATGGAGAGATTGCATTTGAAGAAGTAGAATACGATGTTCATAGGGAGGCAGATCATAGGGATCTTCCCAAGGAAGACCTTTTAGAGCAAAGCGAATGAAATTATGTTGAATTGATTCAATACGTTTTCTATGAATTTCGTAATAGGGAGTCCATACCTGCGAAGCATATTCAAGATGAGGACGAACATGGCAATTATACAAAGAAAGGGTAACATAGGGATCATTGAACTCCTTTGCCCAGCGTTTTATAAAACCAAGCATAGAACTTGCCTTATTAACAATAACATTGATGTGATGTGTAAACTCTAAGTTGGAACAGAAATGTACACCTAAATCTTTAAATGTGGAGACACGACAGAGTTTTTGCTGTGATATACAGTAGTCAAATACGTTACTGATTAGTTTTTTAGTGAAAGTTATAGTCTGGCATTTTAAAGGGTTGAGTAAGAGGCTATTTTTCCCACACCAAAATGTGAAACTATCAATGTCGGCTTGTAAAAGAATACGATCATGGTTTGACTTTATTATTTTGAAAATCTTCATATCGTCAGCAAAAATAAGAAGTTCACTTGAGCGTAGACATGACGATACGTCGTTAATAGACAGGTATGAACAGAAAAGGGCCAAGATGGCTTCCCTGGGGAACACCAGATTGAGCAACGAAAGGTTCAGAATGACAATTTCTAAATTTTACCTCGTAGGATCTGTTTTCAAGGTATGACTTAATCCAAGCTAAGAAAAATGGTGGAAAACCAAGAGCCTTAAGTTTAAATAAAATAATTTCGTGGCTTAGTTGGTCAAAAGCTTTAGAAAAGTCAGTGTATACACAGTCAACTTCATAACCTTGTTCTAAAGCGTTTTGAACATATGTTTGAGAATGTGAGGAGATTAGTAACGGTTGATCTTTTTTTCACAAAACCATGTTGCTGTTCGCAAATGATATTTTTACTAAAATATGCTACGCTTTCACAAACAACTTGTTCAAATACTTTAGGAATGCAAGAAAGCTTTGCAATGGGCCTGTAGTTGCTTATATCCGACTTGTTACCTTTCTTGAAAATTGGTGTAAGAAATGACTTCTTCCATATACTGGGAAATTTGCCTGTTTTTAGGGAAAGTTTGAATAAAAACGTAAGGGGTTCAACTAAAACATTACTACACTTTTTTAGTACTATCGGGGGAATACCATCAGGACCGGCTGAGCAGTCATCATTCAACGTAGATAAAAGATCAAGGACCGTACTCTGTAGTACAGGTATGTGGCTACAGCTAGTTTGCGAAAAAGTGTGATTATTATGAAAATATACTTTATCAACTTCTTGAGGGCTATTAACAAATGACTCACGGAAATTCGTCGCGAAATCGTTACAGATATCAAAAGTTTTATCTAACGAAAGGTTCTTGTAATTGAAGATAACTGGAAAGCCATCTGATTTTTTCTTTGAGTTTACAAAATTCCAAAATTTTTTAGGATTCTCTTTCAAAGAGGTGCCCATATCAGTAACATAACAAGCATATAAATAATTAGAAAGAGATTTAAATTGGTTAAAGAGTTCAACATAAAAAGAGAAGTTGACTGGAGACAGAGTTTTGAGATACGTTTTCCATGCCTTATTTCTTTTGTTACGCAGTAAACGCAATTCTGTCGTGTACCAAGGATGGCTTAAGTTTGTATTTCTTGATTTCTTTATCGGTACATTTTTTTCAAAACAACAATTAAGGATCCTATAAAAAGTTGAAACTGCTTCGTCAATGTTAGAAAATGATAGTGTATCAGCAATTCCAGAAATGGTTAAATCTTCAGACAACTGCTGGAAATTGGCTCTTCTGAAATCAAAATTATATAAGCAATCAAAAGAATTACTGTGATTAGTAAGGTGATTACTTAAGTCAAAAAAAATGTCCAAAGGGGGGTGATATTTGTCAATATTAGTAATTCCTGATCTAGACTCTAGAACAAGAGTACTAATAGCGTCAGAAGAAAAGACTAAATCGAGAATTCGATTTTTTGAGTTTTTAATACAGCTTGTTTGCTGTAAGTCAGTAAGAAGGACTTTATCGAGAAGAGATAGTTCCATTTGTGAAGAAGAAGGAGAGGCTTCAAGGCAGGATTCGTCTTCGGATGGAATCCAGTCAATGTGTGGTAAATTAAAATCACCTAAAAGTAAGATATTGGTGTCAGAGCTAGACAAATTTATAAGATAGTCTAATGCCAACGAGAGATCGTTATAAACAGACTCCAAACTTTTTGGAGGAATGTAAACGTTTAAAATGAAAAAAGTCTTAGTCTGTACCATTATCTTTACACATACCAGTTCAATTGATAATACAAATGGAAAAGATACAGAAGAAGAAAAATATGTATTTTTTACCGCTATGAGAACACCTCCACCTAAATCCTTTGCATTACCAACATGACGATCTTTTCTGTAAACTTCGAACTCTTGACTAAAAAGTTCTGTGTCGGAAAAGCTTGAATTAAGCCACGTTTCTGTCAAAACGAATACGTCGTGTGGAAATGATTGGGAGTTAAGAAAAATGTCAGTAGTCTTGCTACGAAGTCCCCTTACGTTTTGGTAGAAGAGCGTAAGCCTGTTAAGTTTTTTGATTTGTTTTCAAAGAAACACCCTGTTTTTGAATTTGAGTAAATTCTTTGACTAAAGTCTCTTCGGGCCATATATTTGGGTTGCAAATAGAGTCAAAGTAAGTGGGATTCGTTATTAGTTATTATAGATATAGATGAGTCATTTTGGAGCATCCTGAAGGATTTTTGATGTTCTAGACGAAAATCAAATCACACCCAAAACCATCACCTGATCCTTCCCAACCCCCAAAATCGATCAAGACTTCAAAATAGATACTTGACATGTACTAGAAAAAGATACTCCTAGTCAAGATCTATCATTATAGATATAGATGAGTCATTTTGGAGCATCCTGAAGGATTTTTGATGTTCTAGACGAAAATCAAATCACACCCAAAACCATCACCTGATCCTTCCCAACCCCCAAAATCGATCAAGACTTCAAAATAGATACTTGACATGTACTAGAAAAAGATACTCCTAATCAAGATCTATCATTATAGATATAGATGAGTCATTTTGGAGCATCCTGAAGGATTTTTGATGTTCTAGACGAAAATCAAATCACACCCAAAACCATCACCTGATCCTTCCCAACCCCCAAAATCGATCAAGACTTCAAAATAGATACTTGACATGTACTAGAAAAAGATACTCCTAATCAAGATCTATCATTATAGATATAGATGAGTCATTTTGGAGCATCCTGAAGGATTTTTGATGTTCTAGACGAAAATCAAATCACACCCAAAACCATCACCAGATCCTTCCCAACCCCCAAAATCGATCAAGACTTCAAAATAGATACTTGACATGTACTAGAAAAAGATACTCCTAATCAAGATCTATCATTATAGATATAGATGAGTCATTTTGGAGCATCCTGAAGGATTTTTGATGTTCTAGACGAAAATCAAATCACACCCAAAACCATCACCTGATCCTTCCCAACCCCCAAAATCGATCAAGACTTCAAAATAGATACTTGACATGTGCTAGAAAAAGATACTCCTAATCAAGATCTATCATTATAGATATAGATGAGTCATTTTGGAGCATCCTGAAGGATTTTTGATGTTCTAGACGAAAATCAAATCACACCCAAAACCATCACCTGATCCTTCCCAACCCCCAAAATCGATCAAGACTTCAAAATAGATACTTGACATGTACTAGAAAAAGATAATCCTAATCAAGATCTATCATTATAGATATAGATGAGTCATTTTGGAGCATCCTGAAGGATTTTTGATGTTCTAGACGAAAATCAAATCACACCCAAAACCATCACCTGATCCTTCCCAACCCCCAAAATCGATCAAGACTTCAAAATAGATACTTGACATGAGTCATTTTGGAGCATCCTGAAGGATTTTTGATGTTCTAGACGAAAATCAAATCACACCCAAAACCATCACCTGATCCTTCCCAACCCCCAAAATCGATCAAGACTTCAAAATAGATACTTGACATGTACTAGAAAAAGATACTCCTAATCAAGATCTATCATTATAGATATAGATGAGTCATTTTGGAGCATCCTGAAGGATTTTTGATGTTCTAGACGAAAATCAAATCACACCCAAAACCATCACCTGATCCTTCCCAACCCCCAAAATCGATCAAGACTTCAAAATAGATACTTGACATGTACTAGAAAAAGATACTCCTAGTCAAGATCTATCATTATAGATATAGATGAGTCATTTTGGAGCATCCTGAAGGATTTTTGATGTTCTAGACGAAAATCAAATCACACCCAAAACCATCACCTGATCCTTCCCAACCCCCAAAATCGATCAAGACTTCAAAATAGATACTTGACATGTACTTGAAAAAGATACTCCTAATCAAGATCTATCATTATAGATATAGATGAGTCATTTTGGAGCATCCTGAAGGATTTTTGATGTTCTAGACGAAAATCAAATCACACCCAAAACCATCACCTGATCCTTCCCAACCCCCAAAATCGATCAAGACTTCAAAATAGATACTTGACATGTACTAGAAAAAGATACTCCTAATCAAGATCTATCATTATAGATATAGATGAGTCATTTTGGAGCATCCTGAAGGATTTTTGATGTTCTAGACGAAAATCAAATCACACCCAAAAAAATCACCTGATCCTTCCCAACCCCCAAAATCGATCAAGACTTCAAAATAGATACTTGACATGTACTAGAAAAAGATACTCCTAATCAAGATCTATCATTATAGATATAGATGAGTCATTTTGGAGCATCCTGAAGGATTTTTGATGTTCTAGACGAAAATCAAATCACACCCAAAACCATCACCTGATCCTTCCCAACCCCCAAAATCGATCAAGACTTCAAAATAGATACTTGACATGTACTAGAAAAAGATACTCCTAATCAAGATCTATCATTATAGATATAGATGAGTCATTTTGGAGCATCCTGAAGGATTTTTGATGTTCTAGACGAAAATCAAATCACACCCAAAACCATCACCTGATCCTTCCCAACCCCCAAAATCGACCAAGACTTCAAAATAGATACTTGACATGTACTAAAAAAAGATACTCCTAATCAAGATCTATCATTATAGATATAGATGAGTCATTTTGGAGCATCCTGAAGGATTTTTGATGTTCTAGACGAAAATCAAATCACACCCAAAACCATCACCTGATCCTTCCCAACCCCCAAAATCGATCAAGACTTCAAAATAGATACTTGACATGTACTAGAAAAAGATACTCCTAATCAAGATCTATCATTATAGATATAGATGAGTCATTTTGGAGCATCCTGAAGGATTTTTGATGTTCTAGACGAAAATCAAATCACACCCAAAACCATCACCTGCTCCTTCCCAACCCCCAAAATCGATCAAGACTTCAAAATAGATACTTGACATGTACTAGAAAAAGATACTCCTAATCAAGATCTATCATTATAGATATAGATGAGTCATTTTGGAGCATCCTGAAGGATTTTTGATGTTCTAGACGAAAATCAAATCACACCCAAAACCATCACCTGATCCTTCCCAACCCGCAAAATCGATCAAGACTTCAAAATAGATACTTCACATGTACTAGAAAAAGATACTCCTAATCAAGATCTATCACTATAGATATAGATGAGTCATTTTGGAGCATCCTGAAGGATTTTTGATGTTCTAGACGAAAATCAAATCACACCCAAAACCATCACCTGATCCTTCCCAACCCCCAAAATCGATCACGACTTCAAAATAGATACTTGACATGTACTAGAAAAAGATACTTCTAGTCAAGATCTATCATTATAGATATAGATGAGTCATTTTGGAGCATCCTGAAGGATTTTTGATGTTCTAGACGAAAATCAAATCACACCCAAAACCATCACCTGATCCTTCCCAACCCCCAAAATCGATCAAGACTTCAAAATAGATACTTGACATGTACTAGAAAAAGATACTCCTAATCAAGATCTATCATTATAGATATAGATGAGTCATTTTGGAGCATCCTGAAGGATTTTTGATGTTCTAGACGAAAATCAAATCACACCCAAAACCATCACCTGATCCTTCCCAACCCCCAAAATCGATCAAGACTTCAAAATAGATACTCGACATGTACTCCTAATCAAGATCTATCATTATAGATATAGATGAGTCATTTTGGAGCATCCTGAAGGATTTTTGATGTTCTAGACGAAAATCAAATCACACCCAAAACCATCACCTGATCCTTCCCAACCCCCAAAATCGATCAAGACTTCAAAATAGATACTTGACATGTACTAGAAAAAGATACTCCTAATCAAGATCTATCATTATAGATATAGATGAGTCATTTTGGAGCATCCTGAAGGATTTTTGATGTTCTAGACGAAAATCAAATCACACCCAAAACCATCACCTGATCCTTCCCAACCCCCAAAATCGATCAAGACTTCAAAATAGATACTTGACATGTACTAGAAAAAGATACTCCTAATCAAGATCTATCATTATAGATATAGATGAGTCATTTTGGAGCATCCTGAAGGATTTTTGATGTTCTAGACGAAAATCAAATCACACCCAAAACCATCACCTGATCCTTCCCAACCCCCAAAATCAATCAAGACTTCAAAATAGATACTTGACATGTACTAGAAAAAGATACTCCTAATCAAGATCTATCATTATAGATATAGATGAGTCATTTTGGAGCATCCTGAAGGATTTTTGATGTTCTAGACGAAAATCAAATCACACCCAAAACCATCACCTGATCCTTCCCAACCCCCAAAATCGATCAAGACTTCAAAATAGATACTTGACATGTACTAGAAAACGATACTCCTAATCAAGATCTATCATTATAGATATAGATGAGTCATTTTGGAGCATCCTGAAGGATTTTTGATGTTCTAGACGAAAATCAAATCACACCCAAAACCATCACCTGATCCTTCCCAACCCCCAAAATCGATCAAGACTTCAAAATAGATACTTGACATGTACTAGAAAAAGATACTCCTAATCAAGATCTATCATTATAGATATAGTATTTTGGAGCATCCTGAAGGATTTTTGATGTTCTAAACGAAAATCAAATCACACCCAAAACCATCACCTGATCCTTCCCAACCCCCAAAATCGATCAAGACTTCAAAATAGATACTTGACATGTACTAGAAAAAGATACTCCTAATCAAAATCTATCATCATAGATATAGATGAGTCATTTTGGAGCATCCTGAAGGATTTTTGATGTTCTAGACGAAAATCAAATCACACCCAAAACCATCACCTGATCCTTCCCAACCCCCAAAATCGATCAAGACTTCAAAATAGATACTTGACATGTACTAGAAAAAGATACTCCTAATCAAGATCTATCATTATAGATATAGATGAGTCATTTTGGAGCATCCTGAAGGATTTTTGATGTTCTAGACGAAAATCAAATCACACCCAAAACCATCACCTGATCCTTCCCAACCCCCAAAATCGATCAAGACTTTAAAATAGATACTTGACATGTACTAGAAAAAGATACTCCTAATCAAGATCTATCATTATAGATATAGATGAGTCATTTTGGAGCATCCTGAAGGATTTTTGATGTTCTAGACGAAAATCAAATCACACCCAAAACCATCACCTGATCCTTCCCAACCCCCAAAATCGATCAAGACTTCAAAATAGATACTTGACATGTACTAGAAAAAGATACTCCTAATCAAGATCTATCATTATAGATATAGATGAGTCATTTTGGAGCATCCTGAAGGATTTTTGATGTTCTAGACGAAAATCAAATCACACCCAAAACCATCACCTGATCCTTCCCAACCCCCAAAATCGATCAAGACTTCAAAATAGATACTTGACATGTACTAGAAAAAGATACTCCTAATCAAGATCTATCATTATAGATATAGATGAGTCATTTTGGAGCATCCTGAAGGATTTTTGATGTTCTAGACGAAAATCAAATCACACCCAAAACCATCACCTGATCCTTCCCAACCCCCAAAATCGATCAAGACTTTAAAATAGATACTTGACATGTACTAGAAAAAGATACTCCTAATCAAGATCTATCATTATAGATATAGATGAGTCATTTTGGAGCATACCTGAAGGATTTTTGATGTTCTAGACGAAAATCAAATCACACCCAAAACCATCACCTGATCCTTCCCAACCCCCAAAATCGATCAAGACTTCAAAATAGATACTTGACATGTACTAGAAAAAGATACTCCTAATCAATATCTATCATTATAGATATAGATGAGTCATTTTGGAGCATCCTGAAGGATTTTTGATGTTCTAGACGAAAATCAAATCACACCCAAAACCATCACCTGATCCTTCCCAACCCCCAAAATCGATCAAGACTTCAAAATAGATACTTGACATGTACTAGAAAAAGATACTCCTAATCAAGATCTATCATTATAGATATAGATGAGTCATTTTGGAGCATCCTGAAGGATTTTTGATGTTCTAGACGAAAATCAAATCACACCCAAAACCATCACCTGATCCTTCCCAACCCCCAAAATCGATCAAGACTTCAAAATAGATACTTAACATGTACTAGAAAAAGATACTCCTAATCAAGATCTATCATTATAGATATAGATGAGTCATTTTGGAGCATCCTGAAGGATTTTTGATGTTCTAGACGAAAATCAAATCACACCCAAAACCATCACCTGATCCTTCCCAACCCCCAAAATCGATCAAGACTTCAAAATAGATACTTGACATGTACTAGAAAAAGATACTCCTAATCAAGATCTATCATTATAGATATAGATGAGTCATTTTAGAGCATCCTGAAGGATTTTTGATGTTCTAGACGAAAATCAAATCACACCCAAAACCATCACCTGATCCTTCCCAACCCCCAAAATCGATCAAGACTTCAAAATAGATACTTGACATGTACTAGAAAAAGATACTCCTAATCAAGATCTATCATTATAGATATAGATGAGTCATTTTGGAGCATCCTGAAGGATTTTTGATGTTCTAGACGAAAATCAAATCACACCCAAAACCATCACCTGATCCTTCCCAACCCCCAAAATCGATCAAGACTTCAAAATAGATACTTGACATGTACTAGAAAAAGATACTCCTAATCAAGATCTATCATTATAGATATAGATGAGTCATTTTGGAGCATCCTGAAGGATTTTTGATGTTCTAGACGAAAATCAAATCACACCCAAAACCATCACCTGATCCTTCCCAACCCCCAAAATCGATCAAGACTTCAAAATAGATACTTGACATGTACTAGAAAAAGATACTCCTAATCAAGATCTATCATTATAGATATAGATGAGTCATTTTGGAGCATCCTGAAGGATTTTTGATGTTCTAGACGAAAATCAAATCACACCCAAAACCATCACCTGATCCTTCCCAACCCCCAAAATCGATCAAGACTTCAAAATAGATACTTGACATGTACTAGAAAAAGATACTCCTAATCAAGATCTATCATTATAGATATAGATGAGTCATTTTGGAGCATCCTGAAGGATTTTTGATGTTCTAGACGAAAATCAAATCACACCCAAAACCATCACCTGATCCTTCCCAACCCCCAAAATCGATCAAGACTTCAAAATAGATACTTGACATGTACTAGAAAAAGATACTCCTAATCAAGATCTATCATTATAGATATAGATGAGTCATTTTGGAGCATCCTGAAGGATTTTTGATGTTCTAGACGAAAATCAAATCACACCCAAAACCATCACCTGATCCTTCCCAACCCCCAAAATCGATCAAGACTTCAAAATAGATACTTGACATGTACTAGAAAAAGATACTCCTAATCAAGATCTATCATTATAGATATAGATGAGTCATTTTGGAGCATCCTGAAGGATTTTTGATGTTCTAGACGAAAATCAAATCACACCCAAAACCATCATCTGATCCTTCCCAACCCCCAAAATCGATCAAGACTTCAAAATAGATACTTGACATGTACTAGAAAAAGATACTCCTAATCAAGATCTATCATTATAGATATAGATGAGTCATTTTGGAGCATCCTGAAGGATTTTTGATGTTCTAGACGAAAATCAAATCACACCCAAAACCATCACCTGATCCTTCCCAACCCCCAAAATCGATCAAGACTTCAAAATAGATACTTGACATGTACTAGAAAATAATCAAGATCTATCATTATAGATATAGATGAGTCATTTTGGAGCATCCTGAAGGATTTTTGATGTTCTAGACGAAAATCAAATCACACCCAAAACCATCACCTGATCCTTCCCAACCCCCAAAATCGATCAAGACTTCAAAATAGATACTTGACATGTACTAGAAAAAGATACTCCTAATCAAGATCTATCATTATAGATATAGATGAGTCATTTTGGAGCATCCTGAAGGATTTTTGATGTTCTAGACGAAAATCAAATCACACCCAAAACCATCACCTGATCCTTCCCAACCCCCAAAATCGATCAAGACTTCAAAATAGATACTTGACATGTACTAGAAAAAGATACTCCTAATCAAGATCTATCATTATAGATATAGATGAGTCATTTTGGAGCATCCTGAAGGATTTTTGATGTTCTAGACGAAAATCAAATCACACCCAAAACCATCACCTGATCCTTCCCAACCCCCAAAATCGATCAAGACTTCAAAATAGATACTTGACATGTACTAGAAAAAGATACTCCTAATCAAGATCTATCATTATAGATATAGATGAGTCATTTTGGAGCATCCTGAAGGATTTTTGATGTTCTAGACGAAAATCAAATCACACCCAAAACCATCACCTGATCCTTCCCAACCCCCAAAATCGATCAAGACTTCAAAATAGATACTTGACATGTACTAGAAAAAGATACTCCTAATCAAGATCTATCATTATAGATATAGATGAGTCATTTTGGAGCATCCTGAAGGATTTTTGATGTTCTAGACGAAAATCAAATCACACCCAAAACCATCACCTGATCCTTCCCAACCCCCAAAATCGATCAAGACTTCAAAATAGATACTTGACATGTACTAGAAAAAGATACTCCTAATCAAGATCTATCATTATAGATATAGATGAGTCATTTTGGAGCATCCTGAAGGATTTTTGATGTTCTAGACGAAAATCAAATCACACCCAAAACCATCACCTGATCCTTCCCAACCCCCAAAATCGATCAAGACTTCAAAATAGATACTTGACATGTACTAGAAAAAGATACTCCTAATCAAGATCTATCATTATAGATATAGATGAGTCATTTTGGAGCATCCTGAAGGATTTTTGATGTTCTAGACGAAAATCAAATCACACCCAAAACCATCACCTGATCCTTCCCAACCCCCAAAATCGATCAAGACTTCAAAATAGATACTTGACATGTACTAGAAAAAGATACTCCTAATCAAGATCTATCATTATAGATATAGATGAGTCATTTTGGAGCATCCTGAAGGATTTTTGATGTTCTAGACGAAAATCAAATCACACCCAAAACCATCACCTGATCCTTCCCAACCCCCAAAATCGATCAAGACTTCAAAATAGATACTTGACATGTACTAGAAAAAGATACTCCTAATCAAGATCTATCATTATAGATATAGATGAGTCATTTTGGAGCATCCTGAAGGATTTTTGATGTTCTAGACGAAAATCAAATCACACCCAAAACCATCACCTGATCCTTCCCAACCCCCAAAATCGATCAAGACTTCAAAATAGATACTTGACATGTACTAGAAAAAGATACTCCTAATCAAGATCTATCATTATAGATATAGATGAGTCATTTTGGAGCATCCTGAAGGATTTTTGATGTTCTAGACGAAAATCAAATCACACCCAAAACCATCACCTGATCCTTCCCAACCCCCAAAATCGATCAAGACTTCAAAATAGATACTTGACATGTACTAGAAAAAGATACTCCTAATCAAGATCTATCATTATAGATATAGATGAGTCATTTTGGAGCATCCTGAAGGATTTTTGATGTTCTAGAGGAAAATCAAATCACACCCAAAACCATCACCTGATCCTTCCCAACCCCCAAAATCAATCAAGACTTCAAAATAGATACTTGACATGTACTAGAAAAAGATACTCCTAATCAAGATCTATCATTATAGATATAGATGAGTCATTTTGGAGCATCCTGAAGGATTTTTGATGTTCTAGACGAAAATCAAATCACACCCAAAACCATCACCTGATCCTTCCCAACCCCCAAAATCGATCAAGACTTCAAAATAGATACTTGACATGTACTAGAAAAAGATACTCCTAATCAAGATCTATCATTATAGATATAGATGAGTCATTTTGGAGCATTCTGAAGGATTTTTGATGTTCTAGACGAAAATCAAATCACACCCAAAACCATCACCTGATCCTTCCCAACCCCCAAAATCGATCAAGACTTCAAAATAGATACTTGACATGTACTAGAAAAAGATACTCCTAATCAAGATCTATCATTATAGATATAGATGAGTCATTTTGGAGCATCCTGAAGGATTTTTGATGTTCTAGACGAAAATCAAATCACACGCAAAACCATCACCTGATCCTTCCCAACCCCCAAAATCGATCAAGACTTCAAAATAGATACTTGACATGTACTAGAAAAAGATACTCCTAATCAAGATCTATCATTATAGATATAGATGAGTCATTTTGGAGCATCCTGAAGGATTTTTGATGTTCTAGACGAAAATCAAATCACACCCAAAACCATCACCTGATCCTTCCCAACCCCCAAAATCGATCAAGACTTCAAAATAGATACTTGACATGTACTAGAAAAAGATACTCCTAATCAAGATCTATCATTATAGATATAGATGAGTCATTTTGGAGCATCCTGAAGGATTTTTGATGTTCTAGACGAAAATCAAATCACACCCAAAACCATCACCTGATCCTTCCCAACCCCCAAAATCGATCAAGACTTCAAAATAGATACTTGACATGTACTAGAAAAAGATACTCCTAATCAAGATCTATCATTATAGATATAGATGAGTCATTTTGGAGCATCCTGAAGGATTTTTGATGTTCTAGACGAAAATCAAATCACACCCAAAACCATCACCTGATCCTTCCCAACCCCCAAAATCGATCAAGACTTCAAAATAGATACTTGACATGTACTAGAAAAAGATACTCCTAATCAAGATCTATCATTATAGATATAGATGAGTCATTTTGGAGCATCCTGAAGGATTTTTGATGCTCTAGACGAAAATCAAATCACACCCAAAACCATCACCTGATCCTTCCCAACCCCCAAAATCGATCAAGACTTCAAAATAGATACTTGACATGTACTAGAAAAAGATACTCCTAATCAAGATCTATCATTATAGATATAGATGAGTCATTTTGGAGCATCCTGAAGGATTTTTGATGTTCTAGACGAAAATCAAATCACACCCAAAACCATCACCTGATCCTTCCCAACCCCCAAAATCGATCAAGACTTCAAAATAGATACTTGACATGTACTAGAAAAAGATACTCCTAATCAAGATCTATCATTATAGATATAGATGAGTCATTTTGGAGCATCCTGAAGGATTTTTGATGTTCTAGACGAAAATCAAATCACACCCAAAACCATCACCTGATCCTTCCCAACCCCCAAAATCGATCAAGACTTCAAAATAGATACTTGACATGTACTAGAAAAAGATACTCCTAATCAAGATCTATCATTATAGATATAGATGAGTCATTTTGGAGCATCCTGAGGGATTTTTGATGTTCTAGACGAAAATCAAATCACACCCAAAACCATCACCTGATCCTTCCCAACCCCCAAAATCGATCAAGACTTCAAAATAGATACTTGACATGTACTAGAAAAAGATACTCCTAATCAAGATCTATCATTATAGATATAGATGAGTCATTTTGGAGCATCCTGAAGGATTTTTGATGTTCTAGACGAAAATCAAATCACACCCAAAACCATCACCTGATCCTTCCCAACCCCCAAAATCGATCAAGACTTCAAAATAGATACTTGACATGTACTAGAAAAAGATACTCCTAATCAAGATCTATCATTATAGATATAGATGAGTCATTTTGGAGCATCCTGAAGGATTTTTGATGTTCTAGACGAAAATCAAATCACACCCAAAACCATCACCTGATCCTTCCCAACCCCCAAAATCGATCAAGACTTCAAAATAGATACTTGACATGTACTAGAAAAAGATACTCCAAATCAAGATCTATCATTATAGATATAGATGAGTCATTTTGGAGCATCCTGAAGGATTTTTGATGTTCTAGACGAAAATCAAATCACACCCAAAACCATCACCTGATCCTTCCCAACCCCCAAAATCGATCAAGACTTCAAAATAGATACTTGACATGTACTAGAAAAAGATACTCCTAATCAAGATCTATCATTATAGATATAGATGAGTCATTTTGGAGCATCCTGAAGGATTTTTGATGTTCTAGACGAAAATCAAATCACACCCAAAACCATCACCTGATCCTTCCCAACCCCCAAAATCGATCAAGACTTCAAAATAGATACTTGACATGTACTAGGAAAAGATACTCCTAATCAAGATCTATCATTATAGATATAGATGAGTCATTTTGGAGCATCCTGAAGGATTTTTGATGTTCTAGACGAAAATCAAATCACACCCAAAACCATCACCTGATCCTTCCCAACCCCCAAAATCGATCAAGACTTCAAAATAGATACTTGACATGTACTAGAAAAAGATACTCCTAATCAAGATCTATCATTATAGATATAGATGAGTCATTTTGGAGAATCCTGAAGGATTTTTGATGTTCTAGACGAAAATCAAATCACACCCAAAACCATCACCTGATCCTTCCCAACCCCCAAAATCGATCAAGACTTCAAAATAGATACTTGACATGTGCTAGAAAAAGATACTCCTAATCAAGATCTATCATTATAGATATAGATGAGTCATTTTGGAGCATCCTGAAGGATTTTTGATGTTCTAGACGAAAATCAAATCACACCCAAAACCATCACCTGATCCTTCCCAACCCCCAAAATCGATCAAGACTTCAAAATAGATACTTGACATGTACTAGAAAAAGATACTCCTAATCAAGATCTATCATTATAGATATAGATGAGTCATTTTGGAGCATCCTGAAGGATTTTTGATGTTCTAGACGAAAATCAAATCACACCCAAAACCATCACCTGATCCTTCCCAACCCCCAAAATCGATCAAGACTTCAAAATAGATACTTGACATGTACTAGAAAAAGATACTCCTAATCAAGATCTATCATTATAGATATAGATGAGTCATTTTGGAGCATCCTGAAGGATTTTTGATGTTCTAGACGAAAATCAAATCACACCCAAAACCATCACCTGATCCTTCCCAACCCCCAAAATCGATCAAGACTTCAAAATAGATACTTGACATGTACTAGAAAAAGATACTCCTAATCAAGATCTATCATTATAGATATAGATGAGTCATTTTGGAGCATCCTGAAGGATTTTTGATGTTCTAGACGAAAATCAAATCACACCCAAAACCATCACCTGATCCTTCCCAACCCCCAAAATCGATCAAGACTTCAAAATAGATACTTGACATGTACTAGAAAAAGATACTCCTAATCAAGATCTATCATTATAGATATAGATGAGTCATTTTGGAGCATCCTGAAGGATTTTTGATGTTCTAGACGAAAATCAAATCACACGCAAAACCATCACCTGATCCTTCCCAACCCCCAAAATCGATCAAGACTTCAAAATAGATACTTGACATGTACTAGAAAAAGATACTCCTAATCAAGATCTATCATTATAGATATAGATGAGTCATTTTGGAGCATCCTGAAGGATTTTTGATGTTCTAGACGAAAATCAAATCACACCCAAAACCATCACCTGATCCTTCCCAACCCCCAAAATCGATCAAGACTTCAAAATAGATACTTGACATGTACTAGAAAAAGATACTCCTAATCAAGATCTATCATTATAGATATAGATGAGTCATTTTGGAGCATCCTGAAGGATTTTTGATGTTCTAGACGAAAATCAAAGCACACCCAAAACCATCACCTGATCCTTCCCAACCCCCAAAATCGATCAAGACTTCAAAATAGATACTTGACATGTACTAGAAAAAGATACTCCTAATCAAGATCTATCATTATAGATATAGATGAGTCATTTTGGAGCATCCTGAAGGATTTTTGATGTTCTAGACGAAAATCAAATCACACCCAAAACCATCACCTGATCCTTCCCAACCCCCAAAATCGATCAAGACTTCAAAATAGATACTTGACATGTACTAGAAAAAGATACTCCTAATCAAGATCTATCATTATAGATATAGATGAGTCATTTTGGAGCATCCTGAAGGATTTTTGATGTTCTAGACGAAAATCAAATCACACCCAAAACCATCACCTGATCCTTCCCAACCCCCAAAATCGATCAAGACTTCAAAATAGATACTTGACATGTACTAGAAAAAGATACTCCTAATCAAGATCTATCATTATAGATATAGATGAGTCATTTTGGAGCATCCTGAAGGATTTTTGATGTTCTAGACGAAAATCAAATCACACCCAAAACCATCACCTGATCCTTCCCAACCCCCAAAATCGATCAAGACTTCAAAATAGATACTTGGCATGTACTAGAAAAAGATACTCCTAATCAAGATCTATCATTATAGATATAGATGAGTCATTTTGGAGCATCCTGAAGGATTTTTGATGTTCTAGACGAAAATCAAATCACACCCAAAACCATCACCTGATCCTTCCCAACCCCCAAAATCGATCAAGACTTCAAAATAGATACTTGACATGTACTAGAAAAAGATACTCCTAATCAAGATCTATCATTATAGATATAGATGAGTCATTTTGGAGCATCCTGAAGGATTTTTGATGTTCTAGACGAAAATCAAATCACACCCAAAACCATCACCTGATCCTTCCCAACCCCCAAAATCGATCAAGACTTCAAAATAGATACTTGACTTGTACTAGAAAAAGATACTCCTAATCAAGATCTATCATTATAGATATAGATAAGTCATTTTGGAGCATCCTGAAGGATTTTTGATGTTCTAGACGAAAATCAAATCACACCCAAAACCATCACCTGATCCTTCCCAACCCCCAAAATCGATCAAGACTTCAAAATAGATACTTGATATGTACTAGAAAAAGATACTCCTAATCAAGATCTATCATTATAGATATAGATGAGTCATTTTGGAGCATCCTGAAGGATTTTTGATGTTCTAGACGAAAATCAAATCACACCCAAAACCATCACCTGATCCTTCCCAACCCCCAAAATCGATCAAGACTTCAAAATAGATACTTGACATGTACTAGAAAAAGATACTCCTAATCAAGATCTATCATTATAGATATAGATGAGTCATTTTGGAGCATCCTGAAGGATTTTTGATGTTCTAGACGAAAATCAAATCACACCCAAAACCATCACCTGATCCTTCCCAACCCCCAAAATCGATCAAGACTTCAAAATAGATACTTGACATGTACTAGAAAAAGATACTCCTAATCAAGATCTATCATTATAGATATAGATGAGTCATTTTGGAGCATCCTGAAGGATTTTTGATGTTCTAGACGAAAATCAAATCACACCCAAAACCATCACCTGATCCTTCCCAACCCCCAAAATCGATCAAGACTTCCAAATAGATACTTGACATGTACTAGAAAAAGATACTCCTAATCAAGATCTATCATTATAGATATAGATGAGTCATTTTGGAGCATCCTGAAGGATTTTTGATGTTCTAGACGAAAATCAAATCACACCCAAAACCATCACCTGATCCTTCCCAACCCCCAAAATCGATCAAGACTTCAAAATAGATACTTGACATGTACTAGAAAAAGATACTCCTAATCAAGATCTATCATTATAGATATAGATGAGTCATTTTGGAGCATCCTGAAGGATTTTTGATGTTCTAGACGAAAATCAAATCACACCCAAAACCATCACCTGATCCTTCCCAACCCCCAAAATCGATCAAGACTTCAAAATAGATACTTGACATGTACTAGAAAAAGATACTCCTAATCAAGATCTATCATTATAGATATAGATGAGTCATTTTGGAGCATCCTGAAGGATTTTTGATGTTCTAGACGAAAATCAAATCACACCCAAAACCATCACCTGATCCTTCCCAACCCCCAAAATCGATCAAGACTTCAAAATAGATACTTGACATGTACAAGAAAAAGATACTCCTAATCAAGATCTATCATTATAGATATAGATGAGTCATTTTGGAGCATCCTGAAGGATTTTTGATGTTCTAGACGAAAATCAAATCACACCCAAAACCATCACCTGATCCTTCCCAACCCCCAAAATCGATCAAGACTTCAAAATAGATACTTGACATGTACTAGAAAAAGATACTCCTAATCAAGATCTATCATTATAGATATAGATGAGTCATTTTGGAGCATCCTGAAGGATTTTTGATGTTCTAGACGAAAATCAAATCACACCCAAAACCATCACCTGATCCTTCCCAACCCCCAAAATCGATCAAGACTTCAAAATAGATACTTGACATGTACTAGAAAAAGATACTCCTAATCAAGATCTATCATTATAGATATAGATGAGTCATTTTGGAGCATCCTGAAGGATTTTTGATGTTCTAGACGAAAATCAAATCACACCCAAAACCATCACCTGATCCTTCCCAACCCCCAAAATCGATCAAGACTTCAAAATAGATACTTGACATGTACTAGAAAAAGATACTCCTAATCAAGATCTATCATTATAGATATAGATGAGTCATTTTGGAGCATCCTGAAGGATTTTTGATGTTCTAGACGAAAATCAAATCACACCCAAAACCATCACCTGATCCTTCCCAACCCCCAAAATCGATCAAGACTTCAAAATAGATACTTGACATGTACTAGAAAAAGATACTCCTAATCAAGATCTATCATTATAGATATAGATGAGTCATTTTGGAGCATCCTGAAGGATTTTTGATGTTCTAGACGAAAATCAAATCACACCCAAAACCATCAACTGATCCTTCCCAACCCCCAAAATCGATCAACACTTCAAAATAGATACTTGACATGTACTAGAAAAAGATACTCCTAATCAAGATCTATCATTATAGATATAGATGAGTCATTTTGGAGCATCCTGAAGGATTTTTGATGTTCTAGACGAAAATCAAATCACACCCAAAACCATCACCTGATCCTTCCCAACCCCCAAAATCGATCAAAACTTCAAAATAGATACTTGACATGTACTAGAAAAAGATAATCCTTATCAAGATCTATCATTATAGATATAGATGAGTCATTTTGGAGCATCCTGAAGGATTTTTGATGTTCTAGACGAAAATCAAATCACACCCAAAACCATCACCTGATCCTTCCCAACCCCCAAAATCGATCAAGACTTCAAAATAGATACTTGACATGTACTAGAAAAAGATACTCCTAATCAAGATCTATCATTATAGATATAGATGAGTCATTTTGGAGCATCCTGAAGGATTTTTGATGTTCTAGACGAAAATCAAATCACACCCAAAACCATCACCTGATCCTTCCCAACCCCCAAAATCGATCAACACTTCAAAATAGATACTTGACATGTGCTAGAAAAAAGATACTCCTAATCAAGATCTATCATTATAGATATAGATGAGTCATTTTGGAGCATCCTGAAGGATTTTTGATGTTCTAGACGAAAATCAAATCACACCCAAAACCATCACCTGATCCTTCCCAACCCCCAAAATCGATCAAGACTTCAAAATAGATACTTGACATGTACTAGAAAAAGATACTCCTAATCAAGATCTATCATTATAGATATAGATGAGTCATTTTGGAGCATCCTGAAGGATTTTTGATGTTCTAGACGAAAATCAAATCACACCCAAAACCATCACCTGATCCTTCCCAACCCCCAAAATCGATCAAGACTTCAAAATAGATACTTGACATGTACTAGAAAAAGATACTCCTAATCAAGATCTATCATTATAGATATAGATGAGTCATTTTGGAGCATCCTGAAGGATTTTTGATGTTCTAGACGAAAATCAAATCACACCCAAAACCATCACCTGATCCTTCCCAACCCCCCAAAATCGATCAAGACTTCAAAATAGATACTTGACATGTACTAGAAAAAGATACTCCTAATCAAGATCTATCATTATAGATATAGATGAGTCATTTTGGAGCATCCTGAAGGATTTTTGATGTTCTAGACGAAAATCAAATCACACCCAAAACCATCACCTGATCCTTCCCAACCCCCAAAATCGATCAAGACTTCAAAATAGATACTTGACATGTACTAGAAAAAGATACTCCTAATCAAGATCTATCATTATAGATATAGATGAGTCATTTTGGAGCATCCTGAAGGATTTTTGATGTTCTAGACGAAAATCAAATCACACCCAAAGCCATCACCTGATCCTTCCCAACCCCCAAAATCGATCAAGACTTCAAAATAGATACTTGACATGTACTAGAAAAAGATACTCCTAATCAAGATCTATCATTATAGATATAGATGAGTCATTTTGGAGCATCCTGAAGGATTTTTTGATGTTCTAGACGAAAATCAAATCACACCCAAAACCATCACCTGATCCTTCCCAACCCCCAAAATCGATCAAGACTTCAAAATAGATACTTGACATGTACTAGAAAAAGATACTCCTAATCAAGATCTATCATTATAGATATAGATGAGTCATTTTGGAGCATCCTGAAGGATTTTTGATGTTCTAGACGAAAATCAAATCACACCCAAAACCATCACCTGATCCTTCCCAACCCCCAAAATCGATCAAGACTTCAAAATAGATACTTGACATGTACTAGAAAAAGATACTCCTAATCAAGATCTATCATTATAGATATAGATGAGTCATTTTGGAGCATCCTGAAGGATTTTTGATGTTCTAGACGAAAATCAAATCACACCCAAAACCATCACCTGATCCTTCCCAACCCCCAAAATCGATCAAGACTTCAAAATAGATACTTGACATGTACTAGAAAAAGATACTCCTAATCAAGATCTATCATTATAGATATAGATGAGTCATTTTGGAGCATCCTGAAGGATTTTTTGATGTTCTAGACGAAAATCAAATCACACGCAAAACCATCACCTGATCCTTCCCAACCCCCAAAATCGATCAAGACTTCAAAATAGATACTTGACTTGTACTAGAAAAAGATACTCCTAATCAAGATCTATCATTATAGATATAGATAAGTCATTTTGAGCATCCTGAAGGATTTTTGATGTTCTAGACGAAAATCAAATCACACCCAAAACCATCACCTGATCCTTCCCAACCCCCAAAATCGATCAAGACTTCAAAATAGATACTTGATATGTACTAGAAAAAGATACTCCTAATCAAGATCTATCATTATAGATATAGATGAGTCATTTTGGAGCATCCTGAAGGATTTTTGATGTTCTAGACGAAAATCAAATCACACCCAAAACCATCACCTGATCCTTCCCAACCCCCAAAATCGATCAAGACTTCAAAATAGATACTTGACATGTACTAGAAAAAGATACTCCTAATCAAGATCTATCATTATAGATATAGATGAGTCATTTTGGAGCATCCTGAAGGATTTTTGATGTTCTAGACGAAAATCAAATCACACCCAAAACCATCACCTGATCCTTCCCAACCCCCAAAATCGATCAAGACTTCAAAATAGATACTTGACATGTACTAGAAAAAGATACTCCTAATCAAGATCTATCATTATAGATATAGATGAGCCATTTTGGAGCATCCTGAAGGATTTTTGATGTTCTAGACGAAAATCAAATCACACCCAAAACCATCACCTGATCCTTCCCAACCCCCAAAATCGATCAAGACTTCAAAATAGATACTTGACATGTACTAGAAAAAGATACTCCTAATCAAGATCTATCATTATAGATATAGATGAGTCATTTTGGAGCATCCTGAAGGATTTTTGATGTTCTAGACGAAAATCAAATCACACCCAAAACCATCACCTGATCCTTCCCAACCCCCAAAATCGATCAAGACTTCAAAATAGATACTTGACATGTACTAGAAAAAGATACTCCTAATCAAGATCTATCATTATAGATATAGATGAGTCATTTTGGAGCATCCTGAAGGATTTTTGATGTTCTAGACGAAAATCAAATCACACCCAAAACCATCACCTGATCCTTCCCAACCCCCAAAATCGATCAAGACTTCAAAATAGATACTTGACATGTACTAGAAAAAGATACTCCTAATCAAGATCTATCATTATAGATATAGATGAGTCATTTTGGAGCATCCTGAAGGATTTTTGATGTTCTAGACGAAAATCAAATCACACCCAAAACCATCACCTGATCCTTCCCAACCCCCAAAATCGATCAAGACTTCAAAATAGATACTTGACATGTACAAGAAAAAGATACTCCTAATCAAGATCTATCATTATAGATATAGATGAGTCATTTTGGAGCATCCTGAAGGATTTTTGATGTTCTAGACGAAAATCAAATCACACCCAAAACCATCACCTGATCCTTCCCAACCCCCAAAATCGATCAAGACTTCAAAATAGATACTTGACATGTACTAGAAAAAGATACTCCTAATCAAGATCTATCATTATAGATATAGATGAGTCATTTTGGAGCATCCTGAAGGATTTTTGATGTTCTAGACGAAAATCAAATCACACCCAAAACCATCACCTGATCCTTCCCAACCCCCAAAATCGATCAAGACTTCAAAATAGATACTTGACATGTACTAGAAAAAGATACTCCTAATCAAGATCTATCATTATAGATATAGATGAGTCATTTTGGAGCATCCTGAAGGATTTTTGATGTTCTAGACGAAAATCAAATCACACCCAAAACCATCACCTGATCCTTCCCAACCCCCAAAATCGATCAAGACTTCAAAATAGATACTTGACATGTACTAGAAAAAGATAATCCTTATCAAGATCTATCATTATAGATATAGATGAGTCATTTTGGAGCATCCTGAAGGATTTTTGATGTTCTAGACGAAAATCAAATCACACCCAAAACCATCACCTGATCCTTCCCAACCCCCAAAATCGATCAAGACTTCAAAATAGATACTTGACATGTACTAGAAAAAGATACTCCTAATCAAGATCTATCATTATAGATATAGATGAGTCATTTTGGAGCATCCTGAAGGATTTTTGATGTTCTAGACGAAAATCAAATCACACCCAAAACCATCACCTGATCCTTCCCAACCCCCAAAATCGATCAACACTTCAAAATAGATACTTGACATGTACTAGAAAAAGATACTCCTAATCAAGATCTATCATTATAGATATAGATGAGTCATTTTGGAGCATCCTGAAGGATTTTTGATGTTCTAGACGAAAATCAAATCACACCCAAAACCATCACCTGATCCTTCCCAACCCCCAAAATCGATCAACACTTCAAAATAGATACTTGACATGTACTAGAAAAAGATAATCCTTATCAAGATCTATCATTATAGATATAGATGAGTCATTTTGGAGCATCCTGAAGGATTTTTGATGTTCTAGACGAAAATCAAATCACACCCAAAACCATCACCTGATCCTTCCCAACCCCCAAAATCGATCAAGACTTCAAAATAGATACTTGACATGTACTAGAAAAAGATACTCCTAATCAAGATCTATCATTATAGATATAGATGAGTCATTTTGGAGCATCCTGAAGGATTTTTGATGTTCTAGACGAAAATCAAATCACACCCAAAACCATCACCTGATCCTTCCCAACCCCCAAAATCGATCAACACTTCAAAATAGATACTTGACATGTACTAGAAAAAGATACTCCTAATCAAGATCTATCATTATAGATATAGATGAGTCATTTTGGAGCATCCTGAAGGATTTTTGATGTTCTAGACGAAAATCAAATCACACCCAAAACCATTACCTGATCCTTCCCAACCCCCAAAATCGATCAAGACTTCAAAATAGATACTTGACATGTACTAGAAAAAGATACTCCTAATCAAGATCTATCATTATAGATATAGATGAGTCATTTTGGAGCATCCTGAAGGATTTTTGATGTTCTAGACGAAAATCAAATCACACCCAAAACCATCACCTGATCCTTCCCAACCCCCAAAATCGATCAAGACTTCAAAATAGATACTTGACATGTACTAGAAAAAGATACTCCTAATCAAGATCTATCATTACAGATATAGATGAGTCATTTTGGAGCATCCTGAAGGATTTTTGATGTTCTAGACGAAAATCAAATCACACCCAAAACCATCACCTGATCCTTCCCAACCCCCAAAATCGATCAAGACTTCAAAATAGATACTTGACATGTACTAGAAAAAGATACTCCTAATCAAGATCTATCATTATAGATATAGATGAGTCATTTTGGAGCATCCTGAAGGATTTTTGATGTTCTAGACGAAAATCAAATCACACCCAAAACCATCACCTGATCCTTCCCAACCCCCAAAATCGATCAAGACTTCAAAATAGATACTTGACATGTACTAGAAAAAGATACTCCTAATCAAGATCTATCATTATAGATATAGATGAGTCATTTTGGAGCATCCTGAAGGATTTTTGATGTTCTAGACGAAAATCAAATCACACCCAAAGCCATCACCTGATCCTTCCCAACCCCCAAAATCGATCAAGACTTCAAAATAGATACTTGACATGTACTAGAAAAAGATACTCCTAATCAAGATCTATCATTATAGATATAGATGAGTCATTTTGGAGCATCCTGAAGGATTTTTGATGTTCTAGACGAAAATCAAATCACACCCAAAACCATCACCTGATCCTTCCCAACCCCCAAAATCGATCAAGACTTCAAAATAGATACTTGACATGTACTAGAAAAAGATACTCCTAATCAAGATCTATCATTATAGATATAGATGAGTCATTTTGGAGCATCCTGAAGGATTTTTGATGTTCTAGACGAAAATCAAATCACACCCAAAACCATCACCTGATCCTTCCCAACCCCCAAAATCGATCAAGACTTCAAAATAGATACTTGACATGTACTAGAAAAAGATACTCCTAATCAAGATCTATCATTATAGATATAGATGAGTCATTTTGGAGCATCCTGAAGGATTTTTGATGTTCTAGACGAAAATCAAATCACACCCAAAACCATCACCTGATCCTTCCCAACCCCCAAAATCGATCAAGACTTCAAAATAGATACTTGACATGTACTAGAAAAAGATACTCCTAATCAAGATCTATCATTATAGATATAGATGAGTCATTTTGGAGCATCCTGAAGGATTTTTGATGTTCTAGACGAAAATCAAATCACACCCAAAACCATCACCTGATCCTTCCCAACCCCCAAAATCGATCAAGACTTCAAAATAGATACTTGACATGTACTAGAAAAAGATACTCCTAATCAAGATCTATCATTATAGATATAGATGAGTCATTTTGGAGCATCCTGAAGGATTTTTGATGTTCTAGACGAAAATCAAATCACACCCAAAACCATCACCTGATCCTTCCCAACCCCCAAAATCGATCAAGACTTCAAAATAGATACTTGACATGTACTAGAAAAAGATACTCCTAATCAAGATCTATCATTATAGATGTAGATGAGTCATTTTGGAGTATCCTGAAGGATTTTTGATGTTCTAGACGAAAATCAAATCACACCCAAAACCATCACCTGATCCTTCCCAACCCCCAAAATCGATCAAGACTTCAAAATAGATACTTGACAAGTACTAGAAAAAGATACTCCTAATCAAGATCTATCATTATAGATATAGATGAGTCATTTTGGAGCATCCTGAAGGATTTTTGATGTTCTAGACGAAAATCAAATCACACCCAAAACCATCACCTGATCCTTCCTAACCCCCAAAATCGATTAAGACTTCAAAATAGATACTTGACATGTACTAGAAAAAGATACTCCTAATCAAGATCTATCATTATAGATATAGATGAGTCATTTTGGAGCATCCTGAAGGATTTTTGATGTTCTAGACGAAAATCAAATCACACCCAAAACCATCACCTGATCCTTCCCAACCCCCAAAATCGATCAAGACTTCAAAATAGATACTTGACATGTACTAGAAAAAGATACTCCTAATCAAGATCTATCATTATAGATATAGATGAGTCATTTTGGAGCATCCTGAAGGATTTTTGATGTTCTAGACGAAAATCAAATCACACCCAAAACCATCACCTGATCCTTCCCAACCCCCAAAATCGATCAAGACTTCAAAATAGATACTTGACATGTACTAGAAAAAGATACTCCTAATCAAGATCTATCATTATAGATATAGATGAGTCATTTTGGAGCATCCTGAAGGATTTTTGATGTTCTAGACGAAAATCAAATCACACCCAAAGCCATCACCTGATCCTTCCCAACCCCCAAAATCGATCAAGACTTCAAAATAGATACTTGACATGTACTAGAAAAAGATACTCCTAATCAAGATCTATCATTATAGATATAGATGAGTCATTTTGGAGCATCCTGAAGGATTTTTGATGTTCTAGACGAAAATCAAATCACACCCAAAACCATCACCTGATCCTTCCCAACCCCCAAAATCGATAAAGACTTCAAAATAGATACTTGACATGTACTAGAAAAAGATACTCCTAATCAAGATCTATCATTATAGATATAGATGAGTCATTTTGGAGCATCCTGAAGGATTTTTGATGTTCTAGACGAAAATCAAATCACACCCAAAACCATCACCTGATCCTTCCCAACCCCCAAAATCGATCAAGACTTCAAAATAGATACTTGACATGTACTAGAAAAAGATACTCCTAATCAAGATCTATCATTATAGATATAGATGAGTCATTTTGGAGCATCCTGAAGGATTTTTGATGTTCTAGACGAAAATCAAATCACACCCAAAACCATCACCTGATCCTTCCCAACCCCCAAAATCGATCAAGACTTCAAAATAGATACTTGACATGTACTAGAAAAAGATACTCCTAATCAAGATCTATCATTATAGATATAGATGAGTCATTTTGGAGCATCCTGAAGGATTTTTGATGTTCTAGACGAAAATCAAATCACACCCAAAACCATCACCAGATCCTTCCCAACCCCCAAAATCGATCAAGACTTCAAAATAGATACTTGACATGTACTAGAAAAAGATACTCCTAATCAAGATCTATCATTATAGATATAGATGAGTCATTTTGGAGCATCCTGAAGGATTTTTGATGTTCTAGACGAAAATCAAATCACACCCAAAACCATCACCTGATCCTTCCCAACCCCCAAAATCGATCAAGATTTCGAAATAGATACTTGACATGTACTAGAAAAAGATACTCCTAATCAAGATCTATCATTATAGATATAGATGAGTCATTTTGGAGCATCCTGAAGGATTTTTGATGTTCTAGACGAAAATCAAATCACACCCAAAACCATCACCTGATCCTTCCCAACCCCCAAAATCGATCAAGACTTCAAAAAAGATACTTGACATGTACTAGAAAAAGATACTCCTAATCAAGATCTATCATTATAGATACAGATGAGTCATTTTGGAGCATCCTGAAGGATTTTTGATGTTCTAGACGAAAATCAAATCACACCCAAAACCATCACCTGATCCTTCCCAACCCCCAAAATCGATCAAGACTTCAAAATAGATACTTGACATGTATTAGAAAAAGATACTCCTAATCAAGATCTATCATTATAGATATAGATGAGTCATTTTGGAGCATCCTGAAGGATTTTTGATGTTCTAGACGAAAATCAAATCACACCCAAAACCATCACCTTATCCTTCCCAACCCCCAAAATCGATCAAGACTTCAAAATAGATACTTGACATGTACTAGAAAAAGATACTCCTAATCAAGATCTATCATTATAGATATAGATGAGTCATTTTGGAGCATCCTGAAGGATTTTTGATGTTCTAGACGAAAATCAAATCACACCCAAAACCATCACCTGATCCTTCCCAACCCCCAAAATCGATCAAGACTTCAAAAAAGATACTTGACATGTACTAGAAAAAGATACTCCTAATCAAGATCTATCATTATAGATATAGATGAGTCATTTTGGAGCATCCTGAAGGATTTTTGATGTTCTAGACGAAAATCAAATCACACCCAAAACCATCACCTGATCCTTCCCAACCCCCAAAATCGATCAAGACTTCAAAATAGATACTTGACATGTACTAGAAAAAGATACTCCTAATCAAGATCTATCATTATAGATACAGATGAGTCATTTTGGAGCATCCTGAAGGATTTTTGATGTTCTAGACGAAAATCAAATCACACCCAAAACCATCACCTGATCCTTCCCAACCCCCAAAATCGATCAAGACTTCAAAATAGATACTTGACATGTACTAGAAAAAGATACTCCTAATCAAGATCTATCATTATAGATATAGATGAGTCATTTTGGAGCATCCTGAAGGATTTTTGATGTTCTAGACGAAAATCAAATCACACCCAAAACCATCACCTGATCCTTCCCAACCCCCAAAATCGATCAAGACTTCAAAATAGATACTTGACATGTACTAGAAAAAGATGCTCCTAATCAAGATCTATCATTATAGATATAGATGAGTCATTTTGGAGCATCCTGAAGGATTTTTGATGTTCTAGACGAAAATCAAATCACACCCAAAACCATCACCTGATCCTTCCCAACCCCCAAAATCGATCAAGACTTCAAAATAGATACTTGACATGTACTAGAAAAAGATACTCCTAATCAAGATCTATCATTATAGATATAGATGAGTCATTTTGGAGCATCCTGAAGGATTTTTGATGTTCTAGACGAAAATCAAATCACACCCAAAACCATCACCTGATCCTTCCCAACCCCCAAAATCGATCAAGACTTCAAAATAGATACTTGACATGTACTAGAAAAAGATACTCCTAATCAAGATCTATCATTATAGATATAGATGAGTCATTTTGGAGCATCCTGAAGGATTTTTGATGTTCTAGACGAAAATCAAATCACACCCAAAACCATCACCTGATCCTTCCCAACCCCCAAAATCGATCAAGACTTCAAAATAGATACTTGACATGTACTAGAAAAAGATACTCCTAATCAAGATCTATCATTATAGATATAGATGAGTCATTTTGGAGCATCCTGAAGGATTTTTGATGTTCTAGACGAAAATCAAATCACACCCAAAACCATCACCTGATCCTTCCCAACCCCCAAAATCGATCAAGACTTCGAAATAGATACTTGACATGTACTAGAAAAAGATACTCCTAATCAAGATCTATCATTATAGATATAGATGAGTCATTTTGGAGCATCCTGAAGGATTTTTGATGTTCTAGACGAAAATCAAATCACACCCAAAACCATCACCTGATCCTTCCCAACCCCCAAAATCGATCAAGACTTCAAAATAGATACTTGACATGTACTAGAAAAAGATACTCCTAATCAAGATCTATCATTATAGATATAGATGAGTCATTTTGGAGCATCCTGAAGGATTTTTGATGTTCTAGACGAAAATCAAATCACACCCAAAACCATCACCTGATCCTTCCCAACCCCCAAAAGCGATCAAGACTTCAAAATAGATACTTGACATGTACTAGAAAAAGATACTCCTAATCAAGATCTATCATTGTAGATATAGATGAGTCATTTTGGAGCATCCTGAAGGATTTTTGATGTTCTAGACGAAAATCAAATCACACCCAAAACCATCACCTGATCCTTCCCAACCCCCAAAATCGATCAAGACTTCAAAATAGATACTTGACATGTACTAGAAAAAGATACTCCTAATCAAGATCTATCATTATAGATATAGATGAGTCATTTTGGAGCATCCTGAAGGATTTTTGATGTTCTAGACGAAAATCAAATCACACCCAAAACCATCACCTGATCCTTCCCAACCCCCAAAATCGATCAAGACTTCAAAATAGATACTTGACATGTACTAGAAAAAGATACTCCTAATCAAGATCTATCATTATAGATATAGATGAGTCATTTTGGAGCATCCTGAAGGATTTTTGATGTTCTAGACGAAAATCAAATCACACCCAAAACCATCACCTGATCCTTCCCAACCCCCAAAATCGATCAAGACTTCAAAATAGATACTTGACATGTACTAGAAAAAGATACTCCTAATCAAGATCTATCATTATAGATATAGATGAGTCATTTTGGAGCATCCTGAAGGATTTTTGATGTTCTAGACGAAAATCAAATCACACCCAAAACCATCACCTGATCCTTCCCAACCCCCAAAATCGATCAAGACTTCAAAATAGATACTTGACATGTACTAGAAAAAGATACTCCTAATCAAGATCTATCATTATAGATATAGATGAGTCATTTTGGAGCATCCTGAAGGATTTTTGATGTTCTAGACGAAAATCAAATCACACCCAAAACCATCACCTGATCCTTCCCAACCCCCAAAATCGATCAAGACTTCAAAATAGATACTTGACATGTACTAGAAAAAGATACTCCTAATCAAGATCTATCATTATAGATATAGATGAGTCATTTTGGAGCATCCTGAAGGATTTTTGATGTTCTAGACGAAAATCAAATCACACCCAAAACCATCACCTGATCCTTCCCAACCCCCAAAATCGATCAAGACTTCAAAATAGATACTTGACATGTACTAGAAAAAGATACTCCTAATCAAGATCTATCATTATAGATATAGATGAGTCATTTTGGAGCATCCTGAAGGATTTTTGATGTTCTAGACGAAAATCAAATCACACCCAAAACCATCACCTGATCCTTCCCAACCCCCAAAATCGATCAAGACTTCAAAATAGATACTTGACATGTACTAGAAAAAGATACTCCCAATCAAGATCTATCATTATAGATATAGATGAGTCATTTTGGAGCATCCTGAAGGATTTTTGATGTTCTAGACGAAAATCAAATCACACCCAAAACCATCACCTGATCCTTCCCAACCCCCAAAATCGATCAACACTTCAAAATAGATACTTGACATGTACTAGAAAAAGATACTCCTAATCAAGATCTATCATTATAGATATAGATGAGTCATTTTGGAGCATCCTGAAGGATTTTTGATGTTCTAGACGAAAATCAAATCACACCCAAAACCATCACCTGATCCTTCCCAACCCCCAAAATCGATCAAGACTTCAAAATAGATACTTGACATGTACTAGAAAAAGATACTCCTAATCAAGATCTATCATTATAGATATAGATGAGTCATTTTGGAGCATCCTGAAGGATTTTTGATGTTCTAGACGAAAATCAAATCACACCCAAAACCATCACCTGATCCTTCCCAACCCCCAAAATCGATCAAGACTTCAAAATAGATACTTGACATGTACTAGAAAAAGATACTCCTAATCAAGATCTATCATTATAGATATAGATGAGTCATTTTGGAGCATCCTGAAGGATTTTTGATGTTCTAGACGAAAATCAAATCACACCCAAAACCATCACCTGATCCTTCCCAACCCCCAAAATCGATCAAGACTTCAAAATAGATACTTGACATGTAATAGAAAAAGATACTCCTAATCAAGATCTATCATTATAGATATAGATGAGTCATTTTGGAGCATCCTGAAGGATTTTTGATGTTCTAGACGAAAATCAAATCACACCCAAAACCATCACCTGATCCTTCCCAACCCCCAAAATCGATCAAGACTTCAAAATAGATACTTGACATGTACTAGAAAAAGATACTCCTAATCAAGATCTATCATTATAGATATAGATGAGTCATTTTGGAGCATCCTGAAGGATTTTTGATGTTCTAGACGAAAATCAAATCACACCCAAAACCATCACCTGATCCTTCCC
>NW_026605714.1:0-34716 GCF_945859685.1 Eupeodes corollae | reverse complement strand
TTGATGTTCTAGACGAAAATCAAATCACACCCAAAACCATCACCTGATCCTTCCCAACCCCCAAAATCGATCAAGACTTCAAAATAGATACTTGACATGTACTAGAAAAAGATACTCCTAATCAAGATCTATCATTATAGATATAGATGAGTCATTTTGGAACATCCTGAAGGATTTTTGATGTTCTAGACGAAAATCAAATCACACCCAAAACCATCACCTGATCCTTCCCAACCCCCAAAATCGATCAAGACTTCAAAATAGATACTTGACATGTACTAGAAAAAGATACTCCTAATCAAGATCTATCATTATAGATATAGATGAGTCATTTTGGAGCATCCTGAAGGATTTTTGATGTTCTAGACGAAAATCAAATCACACCCAAAACCATCACCTGATCCTTCCCAACCCCCAAAATCGATCAAGACTTCAAAATAGATACTTGACATGTACTAGAAAAAGATACTCCTAATCAAGATCTATCATTATAGATATAGATGAGTCATTTTGGAGCATCCTGAAGGATTTTTGATGTTCTAGACGAAAATCAAATCACACCCAAAACCATCACCTGATCCTTCCCAACCCCCAAAATCGATCAAGACTTCAAAATAGATACTTGACATGTACTAGAAAAAGATACTCCTAATCAAGATCTATCATTATAGATATAGATGAGTCATTTTGGAGCATCCTGAAGGATTTTTGATGTTCTAGACGAAAATCAAATCACACCCAAAACCATCACCTGATCCTTCCCAACCCCCAAAATCGATCAAGACTTCAAAATAGATACTTGACATGTACTAGAAAAAGATACTTCTAATCAAGATCTATCATTATAGATATAGATGAGTTATTTTGGAGCATCCTGAAGGATTTTTGATGTTCTAGACGAAAATCAAATCACACCCAAAACCATCACCTGATCCTTCCCAACCCCCAAAATCGATCAAGACTTCAAAATAGATACTTGACATGTACTAGGAAAAGATACTCCTAATCAAGATCTATCATTATAGATATAGATGAGTCATTTTGGAGCATCCTGAAGGATTTTTGATGTTCTAGACGAAAATCAAATCACACCCAAAACCATCACCTGATCCTTCCCAACCCCCAAAATCGATCAAGACTTCAAAATAGATACTTGACATGTACTAGAAAAAGATACTCCTAATCAAGATCTATCATTGTAGATATAGATGAGTCATTTTGGAGCATCCTGAAGGATTTTTGGTGTTCTAGACGAAAATCAAATCACACCCAAAACCATCACCTGATCCTTCCCAACCCCCAAAATCGATCAAGACTTCAAAATAGATACTTGACATGTACGAGAAAAAGATACTCCTAATCAAGATCTATCATTATAGATATAGATGAGTCATTTTGGAGCATCCTGAAGGATTTTTGATGTTCTAGACGAAAATCAAATCACACAAAAAACCATCACCTGATCCTTCCCAACCCCCAAAATCGATCAAGACTTCAAAATAGATACTTGACATGTACTAGAAAAAGATACTCCTAATCAAGATCTATCATTATAGATATAGATGAGTCATTTTGGAGCATCCTGAAGGATTTTTGATGTTCTAGACGAAAATCAAATCACACCCAAAACCATCACCTGATCCTTCCCAACCCCCAAAATCGATCAAGACTTCAAAATAGATACTTGACATGTACTAGAAAAAGATACTCCTAATCAAGATCTATCATTATAGATATAGATGAGTCATTTTGGAGCATCCTGAAGGATTTTTGATGTTCTAGACGAAAATCAAATCACACCCAAAACCATCACCTGATCCTTCCCAACCCCCAAAATCGATCAAGACTTCAAAATAGATACTTGACATGTACTAGAAAAAGATACTCCTAATCAAGATCTATCATTATAGATATAGATGAGTCATTTTGGAGCATCCTGAAGGATTTTTGATGTTCTAGACGAAAATCAAATCACACCCAAAACCATCACCTGATCCTTACCAACCCCCAAAATCGATCAAGACTTCAAAATAGATACTTGACATGTACTAGAAAAAGATACTCCTAATCAAGATCTATCATTATAGATAAAGATGAGTCATTTTGGAGCATCCTGAAGGATTTTTGATGTTCTAGACGAAAATCAAATCACACCCAAAACCATCACCTGATCCTTCCCAACCCCCAAAATCGATCAAGACTTCAAAATAGATACTTGACATGTACTAAAAAAAGATACTCCTAATCAAGATCTATTACTATAGATATAGATGAGTCATTTTGGAGCATCCTGAAGGATTTTTGATGTTCTAGACGAAAATCAAATCACACCCAAAACCATCACCTGATCCTTCCCAACCCCCAAAATTGATCAAGACTTCAAAATAGATACTTGACATGTACTAGAAAAAGATACTCCTAATCAAGATCTATCATTATAGATATAGATGAGTCATTTTGGAGCATCCTGAAGGATTTTCGATGTTCTAGACGAAAATCAAATCACACCCAAAACCATCACCTGATCCTTCCCAACCCCCAAAATCGATCAAGACTTCAAAAAAGATACTTGACATGTACTAGAAAAAGATACTCCTAATCAAGATCTATCATTATAGATATAGATGAGTCATTTTGGAGCATCCTGAAGGATTTTTGATGTTCTAGACGAAAATCAAATCACACCCAAAACCATCACCTGATCCTTCCCAACCCCCAAAATCGATAAAGACTTCAAAATAGATACTTGACATGTACTAGAAAAAGATACTCCTAATCAAGATCTATCATTATACATATAGATGAGTCATTTTGGAGCATCCTGAAGGATTTTTGATGTTCTAGACGAAAATCAAATCACACCCAAAACCATCACCTGATCCTTCCCAACCCCCAAAATCGATCAAGACTTCAAAATAGATACTTGACATGTACTAGAAAAAGATACTCCTAATCAAGATCTATCATTATAGATATAGATGAGTCATTTTGGAGCATCCTGAAGGATTTTTGATGTTCTAGACGAAACTCAAATCACACCCAAAACCATCACCTGATCCTTCCCAACCCCCAAAATCGATCAAGACTTCAAAATAGATACTTGACATGTACTAGAAAAAGATACTCCTAATCAAGATCTATCATTATAGATATAGATGAGTCATTTTGGAGCATCCTGAAGGATTTTTGATGTTCTAGACGAAAATCAAATCACACCCAAAACCATCACCTGATCCTTCCCAACCCCCAAAATTGATCAAGACTTCAAAATAGATACTTGACATGTACTAGAAAAAGATACTCCTAATCAAGATCTATCATTATAGATATAGATGAGTCATTTTGGAGCATCCTGAAGGATTTTTGATGTTCTAGACGAAAATCAAATCACACCCAAAACCATCACCTGATCCTTCCCAACCCCCAAAATCGATCAAGACTTCAAAATAGATACTTGACATGTACTAGAAAAAGATACTCCTAATCAAGATCTATCATTATAGATATAGACGAGTCATTTTGGAGCATCCTGAAGGATTTTTGATGTTCTAGACGAAAATCAAATCACACCCAAAACCATCACCTGATCCTTCCCAACCCCCAAAATCGATCAAGACTTCAAAATAGATACTTGACATGTACTAGAAAAAGATACTCCTAATCAAGATCTATCATTATAGATATAGATGAGTCATTTTGGAGCATCCTGAAGGATTTTTGATGTTCTAGACGAAAATCAAATCACACCCAAAACCATCACCTGATCCTTCCCAACCCCCAAAATCGATCAAGACTTCAAAATAGATACTTGACATGTACTAGAAAAAGATACTCCTAATCAAGATCTATCATTATAGATATAGATGAGTCATTTTGGAGCATCCTGAAGGATTTTTGATGTTCTAGACGAAAATCAAATCACACCCAAAACCATCACCTGATCCTTCCCAACCCCCAAAATCGATCAAGACTTCAAAATAGATACTTGACATGTACTAGAAAAAGATACTCCTAATCAAGATCTATCATTATAGATATAGATGAGTCATTTTGGAGCATCCTGAAGGATTTTTGATGTTCTAGACGAAAATCAAATCACACCCAAAACCATCACCTGATCCTTCCCAACCCCCAAAATCGATCAAGACTTCAAAATAGATACTTGACATGTACTAGAAAAAGATACTCCTAATCAAGATCTATCATTATAGATATAGATGAGTCATTTTGGAGCATCCTGAAGGATTTTTGATGTTCTAGACGAAAATCAAATCACACCCAAAACCATCACCTGATCCTTCCCAACCCCCAAAATCGATCAAGACTTCAAAATAGATACTTGACATGTACTAGAAAAAGATACTCCTAATCAAGATCTATCATTATAGATATAGATGAGTCATTTTGGAGCATCCTGAAGGATTTTTGATGTTCTAGACGAAAATCAAATCACACCCAAAACCATCACCTGATCCTTCCCAACCCCCAAAATTGATCAAGACTTCAAAATAGATACTTGACATGTACTAGAAAAAGATACTCCTAATCAAGATCTATCATTATAGATATAGATGAGTCATTTTGGAGCATCCTGAAGGATTTTTGATGTTCTAGACGAAAATCAAACCACACCCAAAACCAAAACCATCACCTGATCCTTCCCAACCCCCAAAATCGATCAAGACTTCAAAATAGATACTTGACATGTACTAGAAAAAGATACTCCTTATCAAGATCTATCATTATAGATATAGATGAGTCATTTTGGAGCATCCTGAAGGATTTTTGATGTTCTAGACGATAATCAAATCACACCCAAAACCATCACCTGATCCTTCCCAACCCCCAAAATCGATCAAGACTTCAAAATAGATACTTGACATGTACTAGAAAAAGATACTCCTAATCAAGATCTATCATTATAGATATAGATGAGTCATTTTGGAGAATCCTGAAGGATTTTTGATGTTCTAGACGAAAATCAAATCACACCCCAAAACCATCAACCTGATCCTTCCCAACCCCCAAAATCGATCAAGACTTCAAAAAAGATACTTGACATGTACTAGAAAAAGATACTCCTAATCAAGATCTATCATTATAGATATAGATGAGTCATTTTGGAGCATCCTGAAGGATTTTTGATGTTCTAGACGAAAATCAAATCACACCCAAAACCATCACCTGATCCTTCCCAACCCCAAAATCGATCAAGACTTCAAAATAGATACTTGACATGTACTAGAAAAAGATACTCCTAATCAAGATCTATCATTATAGATATAGATGAGTCATTTTGGAGCATCCTGAAGGATTTTTGATGTTCTAGACGAAAATCAAATCACACCCAAAACCATCACCTGATCCTCCCAACCCCCAAAATCGATCAAGACTTCAAAATAGATACTTGAAATGTACTAGAAAAAGATACTCCTAATCAAGATCTATCATTATAGATATAGATGAGTCATTTTGGAACATCCTGAAGGATTTTTGATGTTCTAGACGAAAATCAAATCACACCCAAAACCATCACCTGATCCTTCCCAACCCCCAAAATCGATCAAGACTTCAAAATAGATACTTGACATGTACTAGAAAAAGATACTCCTAATCAAGATCTATCATTATAGATATAGATGAGTCATTTTGGAGCATCCTGAAGGATTTTTGATGTTCTAGACGAAAATCAAATCACACCCAAAACCATCACCTGATCCTTCCCAACCCCCAAAATCGATCAAGACTTCAAAATAGATACTTGACATGTACTAGAAAAAGATACTCCTAATCAAGATCTATCATTATAGATATAGATGAGTCATTTTGGAGCATCCTGAAGGATTTTTGATGTTCTAGACGAAAATCAAATCACACCCAAAACCATCACCTGATCCTTCCCAACCCCCAAAATCGATCAAGACTTCAAAATAGATACTTGACATGTACTAGAAAAAGATACTCCTAATCAAGATCTATCATTATAGATATAGATGAGTCATTTTGGAGCATCCTGAAGGATTTTTGATGTTCTAGACGAAAATCAAATCACACCCAAAACCATCACCTGATCCTTCCCAACCCCCAAAATCGATCAAGACTTCAAAATAGATACTTGACATGTACTAGAAAAAGATACTCCTAATCAAGATCTATCATTATAGATATAGATGAGTCATTTTGGAGCATCCTGAAGGATTTTTGATGTTCTAGACGAAAATCAAATCACACCCCAAAACCATCACCTGATCCTTCCCAACCCCCAAAATCGATCAAGACTTCAAAATAGATACTTGACATGTACTAGAAAAAGATACTCCTAATCAAGATCTATCATTATAGATATAGATGAGTCATTTTGGAGCATCCTGAAGGATTTTTGATGTTCTAGACGAAAATCAAATCACACCCAAAACCATCACCTGATCCTTCCCAACCCCCAAAATCGATCAAGACTTCAAAATAGATACTTGACATGTACTAGAAAAAGATACTCCTAATCAAGATCTATCATTATAGATATAGATGAGTCATTTTGGAGCATCCTGAAGGATTTTTGATGTTCTAGACGAAAATCAAATCACACCCAAAACCATCACCTGATCCTTCCCAACCCCCAAAATTGATCAAGACTTCAAAATAGATACTTGACATGTACTAGAAAAAGATACTCCTAATCAAGATCTATCATTATAGATATAGATGAGTCATTTTGGAGCATCCTGAAGGATTTTTGATGTTCTAGACGAAAATCAAATCACACCCAAAACCATCACCTGATCCTTCCCAACCCCCAAAAATCGATCAAGACTTCAAAATAGATACTTGACATGTACTAGAAAAAGATACTCCTAATCGAGATCTATCATTATAGATATAGATGAGTCATTTTGGAGCATCCTGAAGGATTTTTGATGTTCTAGACGAAAATCAAATCAACACCCAAAACCATCACCTGATCCTTCCCAACCCCCAAAATCGATCAAGACTTCAAAATAGATACTTGACATGTACTAGAAAAAGATACTCCTAATCAAGATCTATTACTATAGATATAGATGAGTCATTTTGGAGCATCCTGAAGGATTTTTTATGTTCTAGACGAAAATCAAATCACACCCAAAACCATCACCTGATCCTTCCCAACCCCCAAAATCGATCAAGACTTCAAAATAGATACTTGACATGTACTAGAAAAAGATACTCCTAATCAAGATCTATCATTATAGATATAGATGAGTCATTTTGGAGCATCCTGAAGGATTTTTGATGTTCTAGACGAAAATCAAATCACACCCAAAACCATCACCTGATCCTTCCCAACCCCCAAAATCGATCAAGACTTCAAAAAAGATACTTGACATGTACTAGAAAAAGATACTCCTAATCAAGATCTATCATTATAGATATAGATGAGTCATTTTGGAGCATCCTGAAGGATTTTTGATGTTCTAGACGAAAATCAAATCACACCCAAAACCATCACCTGATCCTTCCCAACCCCCAAAATCGATCAAGACTTCAAAATAGATACTTGACATGTACTAGAAAAAGATACTCCTAATCAAGATCTATCATTATAGATATAGATGAGTCATTTTGGAGCATCCTGAAGGATTTTTGATGTTCTAGACGAAAATCAAATCACACCCAAAACCATCACCTGATCCTTCCCAACCCCCAAAATCGATCAAGACTTCAAAATAGATACTTGAAATGTACTAGAAAAAGATACTCCTAATCAAGATCTATCATTATAGATATAGATGAGTCATTTTGGAACATCCTGAAGGATTTTTGATGTTCTAGACGAAAATCAAATCACACCCAAAACCATCACCTGATCCTTCCCAACCCCCAAAATCGATCAAGACTTCAAAATAGATACTTGACATGTACTAGAAAAAGATACTCCTAATCAAGATCTATCATTATAGATATAGATGAGTCATTTTGGAGCATCCTGAAGGATTTTTGATGTTCTAGACGAAAATCAAATCACACCCAAAACCATCACCTGATCCTTCCCAACCCCCAAAATCGATCAAGACTTCAAAATAGATACTTGACATGTACTAGAAAAAGATACTCCTAATCAAGATCTATCATTATAGATATAGATGAGTCATTTTGGAGCATCCTGAAGGATTTTTGATGTTCTAGACGAAAATCAAATCACACCCAAAACCATCACCTGATCCTTCCCAACCCCCAAAATCGATCAAGACTTCAAAATAGATACTTGACATGTACTAGAAAAAGATACTCCTAATCAAGATCTATCATTATAGATATAGATGAGTCATTTTGGAGCATCCTGAAGGATTTTTGATGTTCTAGACGAAAATCAAATCACACCCAAAACCATCACCTGATCCTTCCCAACCCCCAAAATCGATCAAGACTTCAAAATAGATACTTGACATGTACTAGAAAAAGATACTCCTAATCAAGATCTATCATTATAGATATAGATGAGTCATTTTGGAGCATCCTGAAGGATTTTTGATGTTCTAGACGAAAATCAAATCACACCCAAAACCATCACCTGATCCTTCCCAACCCCCAAAATCGATCAAGACTTCAAAATAGATACTTGACATGTACTAGAAAAAGATACTCCTAATCAAGATCTATCATTATAGATATAGATGAGTCATTTTGGAGCATCCTGAAGGATTTTTGATGTTCTAGACGAAAATCAAATCACACCCAAAACCATCACCTGATCCTTCCCAACCCCCAAAATCGATCAAGACTTCAAAATAGATACTTGACATGTACTAGAAAAAGATACTCCTAATCAAGATCTATCATTATAGATATAGATGAGTCATTTTGGAGCATCCTGAAGGATTTTTGATGTTCTAGACGAAAATCAAATCACACCCAAAACCATCACCTGATCCTTCCCAACCCCCAAAATTGATCAAGACTTCAAAATAGATACTTGACATGTACTAGAAAAAGATACTCCTAATCAAGATCTATCATTATAGATATAGATGAGTCATTTTGGAGCATCCTGAAGGATTTTTGATGTTCTAGACGAAAATCAAATCACACCCAAAACCATCACCTGATCCTTCCCAACCCCCAAAATCGATCAAGACTTCAAAATAGATACTTGACATGTACTAGAAAAAGATACTCCTAATCGAGATCTATCATTATAGATATAGATGAGTCATTTTGGAGCATCCTGAAGGATTTTTGATGTTCTAGACGAAAATCAAATCACACCCAAAACCATCACCTGATCCTTCCCAACCCCCAAAATCGATCAAGACTTCAAAATAGATACTTGACATGTACTAGAAAAAGATACTCCTAATCAAGATCTATTACTATAGATATAGATGAGTCATTTTGGAGCATCCTGAAGGATTTTTTATGTTCTAGACGAAAATCAAATCACACCCAAAACCATCACCTGATCCTTCCCAACCCCCAAAATCGATCAAGACTTCAAAATAGATACTTGACATGTACTAGAAAAAGATACTCCTAATCAAGATCTATCATTATAGATATAGATGAGTCATTTTGGAGCATCCTGAAGGATTTTTGATGTTCTAGACGAAAATCAAATCACACCCAAAACCATCACCTGATCCTTCCCAACCCCCAAAATCGATCAAGACTTCAAAAAAGATACTTGACATGTACTAGAAAAAGATACTCCTAATCAAGATCTATCATTATAGATATAGATGAGTCATTTTGGAGCATCCTGAAGGATTTTTGATGTTCTAGACGAAAATCAAATCACACCCAAAACCATCACCTGATCCTTCCCAACCCCCAAAATCGATCAAGACTTCAAAATAGATACTTGACATGTACTAGACTAGAAAAAGATACTCCTAATTAAGATCTATCATTATAGATATAGATGAGTCATTTTGGAGCATCCTGAAGGATTTTTGATGTTCTAGACGAAAATCAAATCACACCCAAAACCATCACCTGATCCTTCCCAACCCCCAAAATCGATCAAGACTTCAAAATAGATACTTGACATGTACTAGAAAAAGATACTCCTAATCAAGATCTATCATTATAGATATAGATGAGTCATTTTGGAGCATCCTGAAGGATTTTTGATGTTCTAGACGAAAATCAAATCACACCCAAAACCATCACCTGATCCTTCCCAACCCCCAAAATCGATCAAGACTTCAAAATAGATACTTGACATGTACTAGAAAAAGATACTCCTAATCAAGATCTATCATTATAGATATAGATGAGTCATTTTGGAGCATCCTGAAGGATTTTTAATGTTCTAGACGAAAATCAAATCACACCCAAAACCATCACCTGATCCTTCCCAACCCCCAAAATCGATCAAGACTTCAAAATAGATACTTGACATGTACTAGAAAAAGATACTCCTAATCAAGATCTATCATTATAGATATAGATGAGTCATTTTGGAGCATCCTGAAGGATTTTTGATGTTCTAGACGAAAATCAAATCACACCCAAAACCATCACCTGATCCTTCCCAACCCCCAAAATCGATCAAGACTTCAAAATAGATACTTGACATGTACTAGAAAAAGATACTCCTAATCAAGATCTATCATTATAGATATAGATGAGTCATTTTGGAGCATCCTGAAGGATTTTTGATGTTCTAGACGAAAATCAAATCACACCCAAAACCATCACCTGATCCTTCCCAACCCCCAAAACCGATCAAGACTTCAAAATAGATACTTGACATGTACTAGGAAAAGATACTCCTAATCAAGATCTATCATTATAGATATAGATGAGTCATTTTGGAGCATCCTGAAGGATTTTTGATGTTCTAGACGAAAATCAAATCACACCCAAAACCATCACCTGATCCTTCCCAACCCCCAAAATCGATCAAGACTTCAAAATAGATACTTGACATGTACTAGAAAAAGATACTCCTAATCAAGATCTATCATTATAGATATAGATGAGTCATTTTGGAGCATCCTTAAGGATTTTTGATGTTCTAGACGAAAATCAAATCACACCCAAAACCATCACCTGATCCTTCCCAACCCCCAAAATCGATCAAGACTTCAAAATAGATACTTGACATGTACTAGAAAAAGATACTCCTAATGAAGATCTATCATTATAGATATAGATGAGTCATTTTGGAGCATCCTGAAGGATTTTTGATGTTCTAGACGAAAATCAAATCACACCCAAAACCATCACCTGATCCTTCCCAACCCCCAAAATCGATCAAGACTTCAAAATAGATACTTGACATGTACTAGAAAAAGATACTCCTAATCAAGATCTATCAATATAGATATAGATGAGTCATTTTGGAGCATCCTGAAGGATTTTTGATGTTCTAGACGAAAATCAAATCACACCCAAAACCATCACCTGATCCTTCCCAACCCCCAAAATCGATCAAGACTTCAAAATAGATACTTGACATGTACTAGAAAAAGATACTCCTAATCAAGATCTATCATTATAGATATAGATGAGTCATTTTGGAGCATCCTGAAGGATTTTTGATGTTCTAGACGAAAATCAAATCACACCCAAAACCATCACCTGATCCTTCCCAACCCCAAAAATCGATCAAGACTTCAAAATAGATACTTGACATGTACTAGACTAGAAAAAGATACTCCTAATTAAGATCTATCATTATAGATATAGATGAGTCATTTTGGAGCATCCTGAAGGATTTTTGATGTTCTAGACGAAAATCAAATCACACCCAAAACCATCACCTGATCCTTCCCAACCCCCAAAATCGATCAAGACTTCAAAATAGATACTTGACATGTACTAGAAAAAGATACTCCTAATCAAGATCTATCATTATAGATATATATGAGTCATTTTGGAGCATCCTGAAGGATTTTTGATGTTCTAGACGAAAATCAAATCACACCCAAAACCATCATCTGATCCTTCCCAACCCCCAAAATTGATCAAGACTTCAAAATAGATACTTGACATGTACTAGAAAAAGATACTCCTAATCAAGATCTATCATTATAGATATAGATGAGTCATTTTGGAGCATCCTGAAGGATTTTTGATGTTCTAGACGAAAATCAAATCACACCCAAAACCATCACCTGATCCTTCCCAACCCCCAAAATCGATCAAGACTTCAAAATAGATACTTGACATGTACTAGGAAAAGATACTCCTAATCAAGATCTATCATTATAGATATAGATGAGTCATTTTGGAGCATCCTGAAGGATTTTTGATGTTCTAGACGAAAATCAAATCACACCCAAAACCATCACCTGATCCTTCCCAACCCCCAAAATCGATCAAGACTTCAAAATAGATACTTGACATGTACTAGAAAAAGATACTCCTAATCAAGATCTATCATTATAGATATAGATGAGTCATTTTGGAGCATCCTGAAGGATTTTTGATGTTCTAGACGAAAATCAAATCACACTCAAAACCATCACCTGATCCTTCCCAACCCCCAAAATCGATCAAGACTTCAAAATAGATACTTGACATGTACTAGAAAAAGATACTCCTAATCAAGATCTATCATTATAGATATAAATGAGTCATTTTGGAGCATCCTGAAGGATTTTTGATGTTCTAGACGAAAATCAAATCACACCCAAAACCATCACCTGATCCTTCCCAACCCCCAAAATCGATCAAGACTTCAAAATAGATACTTGACATGTACTAGAAAAAGATACTCCTAATCAAGATCTATCATTATAGATAAAGATGAGTCATTTTGGAGCATCCTGAAGGATTTTTGATGTTCTAGACGAAAATCAAATCACACCCAAAACCATCACCTGATCCTTCCCAACCCCCAAAATCGATCAAGACTTCAAAATAGATACTTGACATGTACTAGAAAAAGATACTCCTAATCAAGATCTATCATTATAGATATAGATGAGTCATTTTGGAGCATCCTGAAGGATTTTTGATGTTCTAGACGAAAATCAAATCACACCCAAAACCATCACCTGATCCTTCCCAACCCCCAAAATCGATCAAGACTTCAAAATAGATACTTGACATGTACTAGAAAAAGATACTCCTAATCAAGATCTATCATTATAGATATAGATGAGTCATTTTGGAGCATCCTGAAGGATTTTTGATGTTCTAGACGAAAATCAAATCACACCCAAAACCATCACCTGATCCTTCCCAACCCCCAAAATCGATCAAGACTTCAAAATAGATACTTGACATGTACTAGAAAAAGATACTCCTAATCAAGATCTATCATTATAGATATAGATGAGTCATTTTGGAGCATCCTGAAGGATTTTTGATGTTCTAGACGAAAATCAAATCACACCCAAAACCATCACCTGATCCTTCCCAACCCCCAAAATCGATCAAGACTTCAAAATAGATACTTGACATGTACTAGAAAAAGATACTCCTAATCAAGATCTATCATTATAGATATAGATGAGTCATTTTGGAGCATCCTGAAGGATTTTTGATGTTCTAGACGAAAATCAAATCACACCCAAAACCATCACCTGATCCTTCCCAACCCCCAAAATCGATCAAGACTTCAAAATAGATACTTGACATGTACTAGAAAAAGATACTCCTAATCAAGATCTATCATTATAGATATAGATGAGTCATTTTGGAGCATCCTGAAGGATTTTTGATGTTCTAGACGAAAATCAAATCACACCCAAAACCATCACCTGATCCTTCCCAACCCCCAAAATCGATCAAGACTTCAAAATAGATATTTGACATGTACTAGAAAAAGATACTCCTAATCAAGATCTATCATTATAGATATAGATGAGTCATTTTGGAGCATCCTGAAGGATTTTTGATGTTCTAGACGAAAATCAAATCACACCCAAAACCATCACCTGATCCTTCCCAACCCCCAAAATCAATCAAGACTTCAAAATAGATACTTGACATGTACTAGAAAAAGATACTCCTAATCAAGATCTATCATTATAGATATAGATGAGTCATTTTGGAGCATCCTGAAGGATTTTTGATGTTCCAGACGAAAATCAAATCACACCCAAAACCATCACCTGATCCTCTCCAACCCCCAAAATCGATCAAGACTTCAAAATAGATACTTGACATGTACTAGAAAAAGATACTCCTAATCAAGATCTATCATTATAGATATAGATGAGTCATTTTGGAGCATCCTGAAGGATTTTTGATGTTCTAGACGAAAATCAAATCACACCCAAAACCATCACCTGATCCTTCCCAACCCCCAAAATCGATCAAGACTTCAAAATAGATACTTGACATGTACTAGAAAAAGATACTCCTAATCAAGATCTATCATTATAGATATAGATGAGTCATTTTGGAGCATCCTGAAGGATTTTTGATGTTCTAGACGAAAATCAAATCACACCCAAAACCATCACCTGATCCTTCCCAACCCCAAAAATCGATCAAGACTTCAAAATAGATACTTGACATGTACTAGAAAAAGATACTCCTAATTAAGATCTATCATTATAGATATAGATGAGTCATTTTGGAGCATCCTGAAGGATTTTTGATGTTCTAGACGAAAATCAAATCACACCCAAAACCATCACCTGATCCTTCCCAACCCCCCAAAATCGATCAAGACTTCAAAATAGATACTTGACATGTACTAGAAAAAGATACTCCTAATCAAGATCTATCATTATAGATATAGATGAGTCATTTTGGAGCATCCTGAAGGATTTTTGATGTTCTAGACGAAAATCAAATCACACCCAAAACCATCACCTGATCCTTCCCAACTCCCAAAATCGATCAAGACTTCAAAATAGATACTTGACATGTACTAGAAAAAGATACTCCTAATCAAGATCTATCATTATAGATAAAGATGAGTCATTTTGGAGCATCCTGAAGGATTTTTGATGTTCTAGACGAAAATCAAATCACACCCAAAACCATCACCTGATCCTTCCCAACCCCCAAAATCGATCAAGACTTCAAAATAGATACTTGACATGTACTAGAAAAAGATACTCCTAATCAAGATCTATTATTATAGATATAGATGAGTCATTTTGGAGCATCCTGAAGGATTTTTGATGTTCTAGACGAAAATCAAATCACACCCAAAACCATCACCTGATCCTTCCCAACCCCCAAAATCGATCAAGACTTCAAAATAGATACTTGACATGTACTAGAAAAAGATACTCCTAATCAAGATCTATCATTATAGATATAGATGAGTCATTTTGGAGCATCCTGAAGGATTTTTGATGTTCTAGACGAAAATCAAATCACACCCAAAACCATCACCTGATCCTTCCCAACCCCCAAAATCGATCAAGACTTCAAAAAAGATACTTGACATGTACTAGAAAAAGATACTCCTAATCAAGATCTATCATTATAGATATAGATGAGTCATTTTGGAGCATCCTGAAGGATTTTTGATGTTCTAGACGAAAATCAAATCACACCCAAAACCATCACCTGATCCTTCCCAACCCCCAAAATCGATCAAGACTTCAAAATAGATACTTGACATGTACTAGAAAAAGATACTCCTAATCAAGATCTATCATTATAGATATAGATGAGTCATTTTGGAGCATCCTGAAGGATTTTTGATGTTCTAGACGAAAATCAAATCACACCCAAAACCATCACCTGATCGTTCCCAACCCCCAAAATCGATCAAGACTTCAAAATAGATACTTGACATGTACTAGAAAAAGATACTCCTAATCAAGATCTATCATTATAGATATAGATGAGTCATTTTGGAGCATCCTGAAGGATTTTTGATGTTCTAGACGAAAATCAAATCACACCCAAAACCATCACCTGATCCTTCCCAACCCCCAAAATCGATCAAGACTTCAAAATAGATACTTGACATGTACTAGAAAAAGATACTCCTAATCAAGATCTATCATTATAGATATAGATGAGTCATTTTGGAGCATCCTGAAGGATTTTTGATGTTCTAGACGAAAATCAAATCACACCCAAAACCATCACCTGATCCTTCCCAACCCCCAAAATCGATCAAGACTTCAAAATAGATACTTGACATGTACTAGAAAAAGATACTCCTAATCAAGATCTATCATTATAGATATAGATGAGTCATTTTGGAGCATCCTGAAGGATTTTTGATGTTCTAGACGAAAATCAAATCACACCCAAAACCATCACCTGATCCTTCCCAACCCCCAAAATCGATCAAGACTTCAAAATAGATACTTGACATGTACTAGAAAAAGATACTCCTAATCAAGATCTATCATTATAGATATAGATGAGTCATTTTGGAGCATCCTGAAGGATTTTTGATGTTCTAGACGAAAATCAAATCACACCCAAAACCATCACCTGATCCTTCCCAACCCCCAAAATCGATCAAGACTTCAAAATAGATACTTGACATGTACTAGAAAAAGATACTCCTAATCAAGATCTATCATTATAGATATAGATGAGTCATTTTGGAGCATCCTGAAGGATTTTTGATGTTCTAGACGAAAATCAAATCACACCCAAAACCATCACCTGATCCTTCCCAACCCCCAAAATCGATCAAGACTTCAAAATAGATACTTGACATGTACTAGAAAAAGATACTCCTAATCAATATCTATCATTATAGATATAGATGAGTCATTTTGGAGCATCCTGAAGGATTTTTGATGTTCTAGACGAAAATCAAATCACACCCAAAACCATCACCTGATCCTTCCCAACCCCCAAAATCGATCAAGACTTCAAAATAGATACTTGACATGTACTAGAAAAAGATACTCCTAATCAAGATCTATCATTATAGATATAGATGAGTCATTTTGGAGCATCCTGAAGGATTTTTGATGTTCTAGACGAAAATCAAATCACACCCAAAACCATCACCTGATCCTTCCCAACCCCCAAAATCGATGAAGACTTCAAAATAGATACTTGACATGTACTAGAAAAAGATACTCCTAATCAGGATCTATCAATATAGCTATATATGAGTCATTTTGGAGCATCCTGAAGGATTTTTGATGTTCTAGACGAAAATCAAATCACACCCAAAACCATCACCTGATCCTTCCCAACCCCCAAAATCGATCAAGACTTCAAAATAGATACTTGACATGTACTAGAAAAAGATACTCCTAATCAAGATCTATCATTATAGATATAGATGAGTCATTTTGGAGCATCCTGAAGGATTTTTGATGTTCTAGACGAAAATCAAATCACACCCAAAACCATCACCTGATCCTTCCCAACCCCAAAAATCGATCAAGACTTCAAAATAGATACTTGACATGTACTAGAAAAAGATACTCCTAATTAAGATCTATCATTATAGATATAGATGAGTCATTTTGGAGCATCCTGAAGGATTTTTGATGTTCTAGACGAAAATCAAATCACACCCAAAACCATCACCTGATCCTTCCCAACCCCCAAAATCGATCAAGACTTCAAAATAGATACTTGACATGTACTAGAAAAAGATACTCCTAATCAAGATCTATCATTATAGATATAGATGAGTCATTTTGGAGCATCCTGAAGGATTTTTGATGTTCTAGACGAAAATCAAATCACACCCAAAACCATCACCTGATCCTTCCCAAATCCCAAAATCGATCAAGACTTCAAAATAGATACTTGACATGTACTAGAAAAAGATACTCCTAATCAAGATCTATCATTATAGATAAAGATGAGTCATTTTGGAGCATCCTGAAGGATTTTTGATGTTCTAGACGAAAATCAAATCACACCCAAAACCATCACCTGATCCTTCCCAACCCCCAAAATCGATCAAGACTTCAAAATAGATACTTGACATGTACTAGAAAAAGATACTCCTAATCAAGATCTATTATTATAGATATAGATGAGTCATTTTGGAGCATCCTGAAGGATTTTTGATGTTCTAGACGAAAATCAAATCACACCCAAAACCATCACCTGATCCTTCCCAACCCCCAAAATCGATCAAGACTTCAAAATAGATACTTGACATGTACTAGAAAAAGATACTCCTAATCAAGATCTATCATTATAGATATAGATGAGTCATTTTGGAGCATCCTGAAGGATTTTTGATGTTCTAGACGAAAATCAAATCACACCCAAAACCATCACCTGATCCTTCCTAACCCCCAAAATCGATCAAGACTTCAGAAAAGATACTTGACATGTACTAGAAAAAGATACTCCTAATCAAGATCTATCATTATAGATATAGATGAGTCCTTTTGGAGCATCCTGAAGGATTTTTGATGTTCTAGACGAAAATCAAATCACACCCAAAACCATCACCTGATCCTTCCCAACCCCCAAAATCGATCAAGACTTCAAAATAGATACTTGACATGTACTAGAAAAAGATACTCCTAATCAAGATCTATCATTATAGATATAGATGAGTCATTTTGGAGCATCCTGAAGGATTTTTGATGTTCTAGACGAAAATCAAATCACACCCAAAACCATCACCTGATCGTTCCCAACCCCCAAAATCGATCAAGACTTCAAAATAGATACTTGACATGTACTAGAAAAAGATACTCCTAATCAAGATCTATCATTATAGATATAGATGAGTCATTTTGGAGCATCCTGAAGGATTTTTGATGTTCTAGACGAAAATCAAATCACACCCAAAACCATCACCTGATCCTTCCCAACCCCCAAAATCGATCAAGACTTCAAAATAGATACTTGACATGTACTAGAAAAAGATACTCCTAATCAAGATCTATCATTATAGATATAGATGAGTCATTTTGGAGCATCCTGAAGGATTTTTGATGTTCTAGACGAAAATCAAATCACACCCAAAACCATCACCTGATCCTTCCCAACCCCCAAAATCGATCAAGACTTCAAAATAGATACTTGACATGTACTAGAAAAAGATACTCCTAATCAAGATCTATCATTATAGATATAGATGAGTCATTTTGGAGCATCCTGAAGGATTTTTGATGTTCTAGACGAAAATCAAATCACACCCAAAACCATCACCTGATCCTTCCCAACCCCCAAAATCGATCAAGACTTCAAAATAGATACTTGACATGTACTAGAAAAAGATACTCCTAATCAAGATCTATCATTATAGATATAGATGAGTCATTTTGGAGCATCCTGAAGGATTTTTGATGTTCTAGACGAAAATCAAATCACACCCAAAACCATCACCTGATCCTTCCCAACCCCCAAAATCGATCAAGACTTCAAAATAGATACTTGACATGTACTAGAAAAAGATACTCCTAATCAAGATCTAGCATTATAGATATAGATGAGTCATTTTGGAGCATCCTGAAGGATTTTTGATGTTCTAGACGAAAATCAAATCACACCCAAAACCATCACCTGATCCTTCTCAACCCCCAAAATCGATCAAGACTTCAAAATAGATACTTGACATGTACTAGAAAAAGATACTCCTAATCAAGATCTATCATTATAGATATAGATGAGTCATTTTGGAGCATCCTGAAGGATTTTTGATGTTCTAGACGAAAATCAAATCACACCCAAAACCATCACCTGATCCTTCCCAACCCCCAAAATCGATCAAGACTTCAAAATAGATACTTGACATGTACTAGAAAAAGATACTCCTAATCAAGATCTATCATTATAGATATAGATGAGTCATTTTGGAGCATCCTGAAGGATTTTTGATGTTCTAGACGAAAATCAAATCACACCCAAAACCATCACCTGATCCTTCCCAACCCCCAAAATCGATCAAGACTTCAAAATAGATACTTGACATGTACTAGAAAAAGATACTCCTAATCAAGATCTATCATTATAGATATAGATGAGTCATTTTGGAGCATCCTGAAGGATTTTTGATGTTCTAGACGAAAATCAAATCACACCCAAAACCATCACCTGATCCTTCCCAACCCCCAAAATCGATCAAGACTTCAAAATAGATACTTGACATGTACTAGAAAAAGATACTCCTAATCAAGATCTATCATTATAGATATAGATGAGTCATTTTGGAGCATCCTGAAGGATTTTTGATGTTCTAGACGAAAATCAAATCACACCCAAAACCATCACCTGATCCTTCCCAACCCCCAAAATCGATCAAGACTTCAAAATAGATACTTGACATGTACTAGAAAAAGATACTCCTAATCAAGATCTATCATTATAGATATAGATGAGTCATTTTGGAGCATCCTGAAGGATTTTTGATGTTCTAGACGAAAATCAAATCACACCCAAAACCATCACCTGATCCTTCCCAACCCCCAAAATCGATCAAGACTTCAAAATAGATACTTGACATGTACTAGAAAAAGATACTCCTAATCAAGATCTATCATTATAGATATAGATGAGTCATTTTGGAGCATCCTGAAGGATTTTTGATGTTCTAGACGAAAATCAAATCACTCCCAAAACCATCACCTGATCCTTCCCAACCCCAAAAATCGATCAAGACTTCAAAATAGATACTTGACATGTACTAGAAAAAGATACTCCTAATTAAGATCTATCATTATAGATATAGATGAGTCATTTTGGAGCATCCTGAAGGATTTTTGATGTTCTATGTAGATGAAAATCAAATTACACCCAAAACCATCACCTGATCCTTCCCAACCCCCAAAATCGATCAAGACTTCAAAATAGATACTTGACATGTACTAGAAAAAGATACTCCTAATCAAGATCTATCATTATAGATATAGATGAGTCATTTTGGAGCATCCTGAACGATTTTTGATGTTCTAGACGAAAATCAAATCACACCCAAAACCATCACCTGATCCTTCCCAACCCCCAAAATCGATCAAGACTTCAAAATAGATACTTGACATGTACTAGAAAAAGATACTCCCAATCAAGATCTATCATTGTAGATATAGATGAGTCATTTTGGAGCATCCTGAAGGATTTTTGATGTTCTAGACGAAAATCAAATCACACCCAAAACCATCACCTAATCCTTCCCAACCCCCAAAATCGATCAAGACTTCAAAATAAATACTTGACATGTACTAGAAAAAGATACTCCTAATCAAGATCTATCATTATAGATATAGATGAGTCATTTTGGAGCATCCTGAAGGATTTTTGATGTTCTAGACGAAAATCAAATCACAGCCAAAACCATCACCTGATCCTTCCCAACCCCCAAAATCGATCAAGACTTCAAAATAGATACTTGACATATACTAGAAAAAGATACTCCTAATCAAGATCTATCATTATAGATATAGATGAGTCATTTTGGAGCATCCTGAAGGATTTTGGATGTTCTAGACGAAAATCAAATCACACCCAAAACCATCACCTGATCCTTCCCAACCCCCAAAATCGATCAAGACTTCAAAATAGATACTTGACATGTACTAGAAAAAGATACTCCTAATCAAGATCTATCATTATAGATATAGATGAGTCATTTTGGAGCATCCTGAAGGATTTTTGATGTTCTAGACGAAAATCAAATCACACCCAAAATCATCACCTGATCCTTCCCAACCCCCAAAATCGATCAAGACTTCAAAATAGATACTTGACATGTACTAGAAAAAGATACTCCTAATCAAGATCTATCATTATAGATATAGATGAGTCATTTTGGAGCATCCTGAAGGATTTTTGATGTTCTAGACGAAAATCAAATCACACCCAAAACCATCACCTGATCCTTCCCAACCCCCAAAATCGATCAAGACTTCAAAATAGATACTTGACATGTACTAGAAAAAGATACTCCTAATCAAGATCTATCATTATAGATATAGATGAGTCATTTTGGAGCATCCTGAAGGATTTTTGATGTTCTAGACGAAAATCAAATCACACCCACAACCATCACCTGATCCTTCCCAACCCCCAAAATCGATCAAGACTTCAAAATAGATACTTGACATGCACTAGAAAAAGATACTCCTAATCAAGATCTATCATTATAGATATAGATGAGTCATTTTGGAGCATCCTGAAGGATTTTTTGATGTTCTAGACGAAAATCAAATCACACCCAAAACCATCACCTGATCCTTCCCAACCCCCAAAATCGATCAAGACTTCAAAATAGATACTTGACATGTACTAGAAAAAGATACTCCTAATCAAGATCTATCATTATAGATATAGATGAGTCATTTTGGAGCATCCTGAAGGATTTTTGATGTTCTAGACGAAAATCAAATCACACCCAAAACCATCACCTGATCCTTCCCAACCCCCAAAATCGATCAAGACTTCAAAATAGATACTTGACATGTACTAGAAAAAGATACTCCTAATCAAGATCTATCATTATAGATATAGATGAGTCATTTTGGAGCATCCTGAAGGATTTTTGATGTTCTAGACGAAAATCAAATCACACCCAAAACCATCACCTGATCCTTCCCAACCCCCAAAATCGATCAAGACTTCAAAATAGATACTTGACATGTACTAGAAAAAGATACTCCTAATCAATATCTATCATTATAGATATAGATGAGTCATTTTGGAGCATCCTGAAGGATTTTTGATGTTCTAGACGAAAATCAAATCACACCCAAAACCATCACCTGATCCTTCCCAACCCCCAAAATCGATCAAGACTTCAAAATAGATACTTGACATGTACTAGAAAAAGATACTCCTAATCAAGATCTATCATTATAGATATAGATGAGTCATTTTGGAGCATCCTGAAGGATTTTTGATGTTCTAGACGAAAATCAAATCACACCCAAAACCATCACCTGATCCTTCCCAACCCCCAAAATCGATCAAGACTTCAAAATAGATACTTGACATGTACTAGAAAAAGATACTCCTAATCAAGATCTATCATTATAGATACAGATGAGTCATTTTGGAGCATCCTGAAGGATTTTTGATGTTCTAGACGAAAATCAAATCACACCCAAAACCATCACCTGATCCTTCCCAACCCCCAAAATCGATCAAGACTTCAAAATAGATACTTGACATGTACTAGAAAAAGATACTCCTAATCAAGATCTATCATTATAGATATAGATGAGTCATTTTGGAGCATCCTGAAGGATTTTTGATGTTCTAGACGAAAATCAAATCACACCCAAAACCATCACCTGATCCTTCCCAACCCCCAAAATCGATCAAGACTTCAAAATAGATACTTGACATGTACTAGAAAAAGATACTCCTAATCAAGATCTATCATTATAGATATAGATGAGTCATTTTGGAGCATCCTGAAGGATTTTTGATATTCTAGACGAAAATCAAATCACACCCAAAACCATCACCTGATCCTTCCCAACCCCAAAAATCGATCAAGACTTCAAAATAGATACTTGACATGTACTAGAAAAAGATACTCCTAATCAAGATCTATCATTATAGATATAGATGAGTCATTTTGGAGCATCCTGAAGGATTTTTGATGTTCTAGACGAAAATCAAATCACACCCAAAACCATCACCTGATCCTTCCCAACCCCAAAATCGATCAAGACTTCAAAATAGATACTTGACATGTACTAGAAAAAGATACTCCCAATCAAGATCTATCATTATAGATATAGATGAGTCATTTTGGAGCATCCTGAAGGATTTTTGATGTTCTAGACGAAATTCAAATCACACCCAAAACCATCACCTAATCCTTTCCAACCCCCAAAATCGATCAAGACTTCAAAATAAATACTTGACATGTACTAGAAAAAGATACTCCTAATCAAGATCTATCATTATAGATATAGATGAGTCATTTTGGAGCATCCTGAAGGATTTTTGATGTTCTAGACGAAAATCAAATCACACCCAAAACCATCACCTGATCCTTCCCAACCCCCAAAATCGATCAAGACTTCAAAATAGATACTTGACATATACTAGAAAAAGATACTCCTAATCAAGATCTATCATTATAGATATAGATGAGTCATTTTGGAGCATCCTGAAGGATTTTTGATGTTCTAGACGAAAATCAAATCACACCCAAAACCATCACCTGATCCTTCCCAACCCCCAAAATCGATCAAGACTTCAAAATAGATACTTGACATGTACTAGAAAAAGATACTCCTAATCAAGATCTATCATTATAGATATAGATGAGTCATTTTGGAGCATCCTGAAGGATTTTTGATGTTCTAGACGAAAATCAAATCACACCCAAAACCATCACCTGATCCTTCCCAACCCCCAAAATTGATCAAGACTTCAAAATAGATACTTGACATGTACTAGAAAAAGATACTCCTAATCAAGATCTATCATTATAGATATAGATGAGTCATTTTGGTGCATCCTGAAGGATTTTTGATGTTCTAGACGAAAATCAAATCACACCCAAAACCATCACCTGATCCTTCCCAACCCCCAAAATCGATCAAGACTTCAAAATAGATACTTGACATGTACTAGAAAAAGATACTCCTAATCAAGATCTATCATTATAGATATAGATGAGTCATTTTGGAGCATCCTGAAGGATTTTTGATATTCTAGACGAAAATCAAATCACACCCAAAACCATCACCTGATCCTTCCCAACCCCAAAAATCGATCAAGACTTCAAAATAGATACTTGACATGTACTAGAAAAAGATACTCCTAATCAAGATCTATCATTATAGATATAGATGAGTCATTTTGGAGCATCCTGAAGGATTTTTGATGTTCTAGACGAAAATCAAATCACACCCAAAACCATCACCTGATCCTTCCCAACCCCCAAAATCGATCAAGACTTCAAAATAGATACTTGACATGTACTAGAAAAAGATACTCCCAATCAAGATCTATCATTATAGATATAGATGAGTCATTTTGGAGCATCCTGAAGGATTTTTGATGTTCTAGACGAAAATCAAATCACACCCAAAACCATCACCTAATCCTTTCCAACCCCCAAAATCGATCAAGACTTCAAAATAAATACTTGACATGTACTAGAAAAAGATACTCCTAATCAAGATCTATCATTATAGATATAGATGAGTCATTTTGGAGCATCCTGAAGGATTTTTGATATTCTAGACGAAAATCAAATCACACCCAAAACCATCACCTGATCCTTCCCAACCCCAAAAATCGATCAAGACTTCAAAATAGATACTTGACATGTACTAGAAAAAGATACTCCTAATCAAGATCTATCATTATAGATATAGATGAGTCATTTTGGAGCATCCTGAAGGATTTTTGATGTTCTAGACGAAAATCAAATCACACCCAAAACCATCACCTAATCCTTTCCAACCCCCAAAATCGATCAAGACTTCAAAATAAATACTTGACATGTACTAGAAAAAGATACTCCTAATCAAGATCTATCATTATAGATATAGATGAGTCATTTTGGAGCATCCTGAAGGATTTTTGATGTTCTAGACGAAAATCAAATCACACCCAAAACCATCACCTGATCCTTCCCAACCCCCAAAATCGATCAAGACTTCAAAATAGATACTTGACATATACTAGAAAAAGATACTCCTAATCAAGATCTATCATTATAGATATAGATGAGTCATTTTGGAGCATCCTGAAGGATTTTTGATGTTCTAGACGAAAATCAAATCACACCCAAAACCATCACCTGATCCTTCCCAACCCCCAAAATCGATCAAGACTTCAAAATAGATACTTGACATGTACTAGAAAAAGATACTCCTAATCAAGATCTATCATTATAGATATAGATGAGTCATTTTGGAGCATCCTGAAGGATTTTTGATGTTCTAGACGAAAATCAAATCACACCCAAAACCATCACCTGATCCTTCCCAACCCCCAAAATCGATCAAGACTTCAAAATAGATACTTGACATGTACTAGAAAAAGATACTCCTAATCAAGATCTATCATTATAGATATAGATGAGTCATTTTGGAGCATCCTGAAGGATTTTTGATGTTCTAGACGAAAATCAAATCACACCCAAAACCATCACCTGATCCTTCCCAACCCCCAAAATCGATCAAGACTTCAAAATAGATACTTGACATGTACTAGAAAAAGATACTCCTAATCAAGATCTATCATTATAGATATAGATGAGTCATTTTGGAGCATCCTGAAGGATTTTTGATGTTCTAGACGAAAATCAAATCACACCCAAAACCATCACCTGATCCTTCCCAACCCCCAAAATCGATCAAGACTTCAAAATAGATACTTGACATGTACTAGAAAAAGATACTCCTAATCAAGATCTATCGTTATAGATATAGATGAGTCATTTTGGAGCATCCTGAAGGATTTTTGATATTCTAGACGAAAATCAAATCACACCCAAAACCATCACCTGATCCTTCCCAACCCCAAAAATCGATCAAGACTTCAAAATAGATACTTGACATGTACTAGAAAAAGATACTCCTAATCAAGATCTATCATTATAGATATAGATGAGTCATTTTGGAGCATCCCGAAGGATTTTTGATGTTCTAGACGAAAATCAAATCACACCCAAAACCATCACCTGATCCTTCCCAACCCCCAAAATCGATCAAGACTTCAAAATAGATACTTGACATGCACTAGAAAAAGATACTCCCAATCAAGATCTATCATTATAGATATAGATGAGTCATTTTGGAGCATCCTGAAGGATTTTTGATGTTCTAGACGAAAATCAAATCACACCCAAAACCATCACCTAATCCTTTCCAACCCCCAAAATCGATCAAGACTTCAAAATAAATACTTGACATGTACTAGAAAAAGATACTCCTAATCAAGATCTATCATTATAGATATAGATGAGTCATTTTGGGGCATCCTGAAGGATTTTTGATGTTCTAGACGAAAATCAAATCACACCCAAAACCATCACCTGATCCTTCCCAACCCCCAAAATCGATCAAGACTTCAAAATAGATACTTGACATATACTAGAAAAAGATACTCCTAATCAAGATCTATCATTATAGATATAGATGAGTCATTTTGGAGCATCCTGAAGGATTTTTGATGTTCTAGACGAAAATCAAATCACACCCAAAACCATCACCTGATCCTTCCCAACCCCCAAAATCGATCAAGACTTCAAAATATATACTTGACATGTACTAGAAAAAGATACTCCTAATCAAGATCTATCATTATAGATACAGATGAGTCATTTTGGAGCATCCTGAAGGATTTTTGATGTTCTAGACGAAAATAAAATCACACCCAAAACCATCACCTGATCCTTCCCAACCCCCAAAATCGATCAAGACTTCAAAATAGATACTTGACATGTACTAGAAAAAGATACTCCTAATCAAGATCTATCATTATAGATATAGATGAGTCATTTTGGAGCATCCTGAAGGATTTTTGATGTTCTAGACGAAAATCAAATCACACCCAAAACCATCACCTGATCCTTCCCAACCCCCAAAATCGATCAAGACTTCAAAATAGATACTTGACATGTACTAGAAAAAGATACTCCTAATCAAGATCTATCATTATAGATATAGATGAGTCATTTTGGAGCATCCTGAAGGATTTTTGATGTTCTAGACGAAAATCAAATCACACCCAAAACCATCACCTGATCCTTCCCAACCCCCAAAATCGATCAAGACTTCAAAATAGATACTTGACATGTACTAGAAAAAGATACTCCTAATCAAGATCTATCATTATAGATATAGATGAGTCATTTTGGAGCATCCTGAAGGATTTTTGATGTTCTAGACGAAAATCAAATCACACCCAAAACCATCACCTGATCCTTCCCAACCCCCAAAATCGATCAAGACTTCAAAATAGATACTTGACATGTACTAGAAAAAGATACTCCTAATCAAGATCTATCATTATAGATATAGATGAGTCATTTTGGAGCATCCTGAAGGATTTTTGATGTTCTAGACGAAAATCAAATCACACCCAAAACCATCACCTGATCCTTCCCAACCCCCAAAATCGATCAAGACTTCAAAATAGATACTTGACATGTACTAGAAAAAGATACTCCTAATCAAGATCTATCATTATAGATATAGATGAGTCATTTTGGAGCATCCTGAAGGATTTTTGATGTTCTAGACGAAAATCAAATCACACCCAAAACCATCACCTGATCCTTCCCAACCCCAAAAATCGATCAAGACTTCAAAATAGATACTTGACATGTACTAGAAAAAGATATTCCTAATCAAGATCTATCATTATAGATATAGATGAGTCATTTTGGAGCATCCTGAAGGATTTTTGATGTTCTAGACGAAAATCAAATCACACCCAAAACCATCACCTGATCCTTCCCAACCCCCAAAATCGATCAAGACTTCAAAATAGATACTTGACATGTACTAGAAAAAGATACTCCCAATCAAGATCTATCATTATAGATATAGATGAGTCATTTTGGAGCATCCTGAAGGATTTTTGATGTTCTAGACGAAAATCAAATCACACCCAAAACCATCACCCAATCCTTTCCAACCCCCAAAATCGATCAAGACTTCAAAATAAATACTTGACATGTACTAGAAAAAGATACTCCTAATCAAGATCTATCATTATAGATATAGATGAGTCATTTTGGAGCATCCTGAAGGATTTTTGATGTTCTAGACGAAAATCAAATCACACCCAAAACCATCACCTGATCCTTCCCAACCCCCAAAATCGATCAAGACTTCAAAATAGATACTTGACATGTACTAGAAAAAGATACTCCTAATCAAGATCTATCATTATAGATATAGATGAGTCATTTTGGAGCATCCTGAAGGATTTTTGATGTTCTAGACGAAAATCAAATCACACCCAAAACCATCACCTGATCCTTCCCAACCCCCAAAATCGATCAAGACTTCAAAATAGATACTTGACATGTACTAGAAAAAGATACTCCTAATCAAGATCTATCATTATAGTTATAGATGAGTCATTTTGGAGCATCCTGAAGGATTTTTGATGTTCTAGACGAAAATCAAATCACACCCAAAACCATCACCTGATCCTTCCCAACCCCCAAAATCGATCAAGACTTCAAAATAGATACTTGACATGTACTAGAAAAAGATACTCCTAATCAAGATCTATCATTATAGATATAGATGAGTCATTTTGGAGCATCCTGAAGGATTTTTGATGTTCTAGACGAAAATCAAATCACACCCAAAACCATCACCTGATCCTTCCCACCCCCCAAAATCGATCAAGACTTCAAAATAGATACTTGACATGTACTAGAAAAAGATACTCCTAATCAAGATCTATCATTATAGATATAGATGAGTCATTTTGGAGCATCCTGAAGGATTTTTGATGTTCTAGACGAAAATCAAATCACACCCAAAACCATCACCTGATCCTTCCCAACCCCCAAAATCGATCAAGACTTCAAAATAGATACTTGACATGTACTAGAAAAAGATACTCCTAATCAAGATCTATCATTATAGATATAGATGAGTCATTTTGGAGCATCCTGAAGGATTTTTGATGTTCTAGACGAAAATCAAATCACACCCAAAACCATCACCTGATCCTTTCCAACCCCCAAAATCGATCAAGACTTCAAAATAGATACTTGACATGTACTAGAAAAAGATACTCCTAATCAAGATCTATCATTATAGATATAGATGAGTCATTTTGGAGCATCCTGAAGGATTTTTGATGTTCTAGACGAAAATCAAATCACACCCAAAACCATCACCTGATCCTTCCCAACCCCCAAAATCGATCAAGACTTCAAAATAGATACTTGACATGTACTAGAAAAAGATACTCCTAATCAAGATCTATCATTATAGATATAGATGAGTCATTTTGGAGCATCCTGAAGGATTTTTGATGTTCTAGACGAAAATCAAATCACACCCAAAACCATCACCTGATCCTTCCCAACCCCCAAAATCGATCAAGACTTCAAAATAGATACTTGACATGTACTAGAAAAAGATACTCCTAATCAAGATCTATCATTATAGATATAGATGAGTCATTTTGGAGCATCCTGAAGGATTTTTGATGTTCTAGACGAAAATCAAATCACACCCAAAACCATCACCTGATCCTTCCCAACCCCCAAAATCGATCAAGACTTCAAAATAGATACTTGACATGTACTAGAAAAAGATACTCCTAATCAAGATCTATCATTATAGATATAGATGAGTCATTTTGGAGCATCCTGAGGGATTTTTGATGTTCTAGACGAAAATCAAATCACACCCAAAACCATCACCTGATCCTTCCCAACCCCCAAAATCGATCAAGACTTCAAAATAGATACTTGACATGTACTAGAAAAAGATACTCCTAATCAAGATCTATCATTATAGATATAGATGAGTCATTTTGGAGCATCCTGAAGGATTTTTGATGTTCTAGACGAAAATCAAATCACACTCAAAACCATCACCTGATCCTTCCCAACCCCCAAAATCGATCAAGACTTCAAAATAGATACTTGACATGTACTAGAAAAAGATACTCCTAATCAAGATCTATCATTATAGATATAAATGAGTCATTTTGGAGCATCCTGAAGGATTTTTGATGTTCTAGACGAAAATCAAATCACACCCAAAACCATCACCTGATCCTTCCCAACCCCCAAAATCGATCAAGACTTCAAAATAGATACTTGACATGTACTAGAAAAAGATACTCCTAATCAAGATCTATCATTATAGATATAGATGAGTCATTTTGGAGCATCCTGAAGGATTTTTGATGTTCTAGACGAAAATCAAATCACACCCAAAACCATCACCTGATCCTTCCCAACCCCCAAAATCGATCAAGACTTCAAAATAGATACTTGACATGTACTAGAAAAAGATACTCCTAATCAAGATCTATCATTATAGATATAGATGAGTCATTTTGGAGCATCCTGAAGGATTTTTGATGTTCTAGACGAAAATCAAATCACACCCAAAACCATCACCTGATCCTTCCCAACCCCCAAAATCGATCAAGACTTCAAAATAGATACTTGACATGTACTAGAAAAAGATACTCCTAATCAAGATCTATCATTATAGATATAGATGAGTCATTTTGGAGCATCCTGAAGGATTTTTGATGTTCTAGACGAAAATCAAATCACACCCAAAACCATCACCTGATCCTTCCCAACCCCCAAAATCGATCAAGACTTCAAAATAGATACTTGACATGTACTAGAAAAAGATACTCCTAATCAAGATCTATCATTATAGATATAGATGAGTCATTTTGGAGCATCCTGAAGGATTTTTGATGTTCTAGACGAAAATCAAATCACACCCAAAACCATCACCTGATCCTTCCCAACCCCCAAAATCGATCAAGACTTCAAAATAGATACTTGACATGTACTAGAAAAAGATACTCCTAATCAAGATCTATCATTATAGATATAGATGAGTCATTTTGGAGCATCCTGAAGGATTTTTGATGTTCTAGACGAAAATCAAATCACACCCAAAACCATCACCTGATCCTTCCCAACCCCCAAAATCGATCAAGACTTCAAAATAGATACTTGACATGTACTAGAAAAAGATACTCCTAATCAAGATCTATCATTATAGATATAGATGAGTCATTTTGGAGCATCCTGAAGGATTTTTGATGTTCTAGACGAAAATCAAATCACACCCAAAACCATCACCTGATCCTTCCCAACCCCCAAAATCGATCAAGACTTCAAAATAGATACTTGACATGTACTAGAAAAAGATACTCCTAATCAAGATCTATCATTATAGATATAGATGAGTCATTTTGGAGCATCCTGAAGGATTTTTGATGTTCTAGACGAAAATCAAATCACACCCAAAACCATCACCTGATCCTTCCCAACCCCCCAAAATCGATCAAGACTTCAAAATAGATACTTGACATGTACTAGAAAAAGATACTCCTAATCAAGATCTATCATTATAGATATAGATGAGTCATTTTGGAGCATCCTGAAGGATTTTTGATGTTCTAGACGAAAATCAAATCACACCCAAAACCATCACCTGATCCTTCCCAACCCCCAAAATCGATCAAGACTTCAAAATAGATACTTGACATGTACTAGAAAAAGATACTCCTAATCAAGATCTATCATTATAGATATAGATGAGTCATTTTGGAGCATCCTGAAGGATTTTTGATGTTCTAGACGAAAATCAAATCACACCCAAAACCATCACCTGATCCTTCCCAACCCCCAAAATCAATCAAGACTTCAAAATAGATACTTGACATGTACTAGAAAAAGATACTACTAATCAAGATCTATCATTATAGATATAGATGAGTCATTTTGGAGCATCCTGAAGGATTTTTGATGTTCCAGACGAAAATCAAATCACACCCAAAACCATCACCTGATCCTCTCCAACCCCCAAAATCGATCAAGACTTCAAAATAGATACTTGACATGTACTAGAAAAAGATACTCCTAATCAAGATCTATCATTATAGATATAGATGAGTCATTTTGGAGCATCCTGAAGGATTTTTGATGTTCTAGACGAAAATCAAATCACACCCAAAACCATCACCTGATCCTTCCCAACCCCCAAAATCGATCAAGACTTCAAAATAGATACTTGACATGTACTAGAAAAAGATACTCCTAATCAAGATCTATCATTATAGATATAGATGAGTCATTTTGGAGCATCCTGAAGGATTTTTGATGTTCTAGACGAAAATCAAATCACACCCAAAACCATCACCTGATCTTTCCCAACCCCCAAAATCGATCAAGACTTCAAAATAGATACTTGACATGTACTAGAAAAAGATACTCCTAATCAAGATCTATCATTATAGATATAGATGAGTCATTTTGGAGCATCCTGAAGGATTTTTGATGTTCTAGACGAAAATCAAATCACACCCAAAACCATCACCTGATCCTTCCCAACCCCCAAAATCGATCAAGACTTCAAAATAGATACTTGACATGTACTAGAAAAAGATACTCCTAATCAAGATCTATCAATATAGATATAGATGAGTCATTTTGGAGCATCCTGAAGGATTTTTGATGTTCTAGACGAAAATCAAATCACACCCAAAACCATCACCTGATCCTTCCCAACCCCCAAAATCGATCAAGACTTCAAAATAGATACTTGACATGTACTAGAAAAAGATACTCCTAATCAAGATCTATCATTATAGATATAGATGAGTCATTTTGGAGCATCCTGAAGGATTTTTGATGTTCTAGACGAAAATCAAATCACACCCAAAACCATCACCTGATCCTTCCCAACCCCAAAAATCGATCAAGACTTCAAAATAGATACTTGACATGTACTAGAAAAAGATACTCCTAATTAAGATCTATCATTATAGATATAGATGAGTCATTTTGGAGCATCCTGAAGGATTTTTGATGTTCTAGACGAAAATCAAATCACACCCAAAACCATCACCTGATCCTTCCCAACCCCCAAAATCGATCAAGACTTCAAAATAGATACTTGACATGTACTAGAAAAAGATACTCCTAATCAAGATCTATCATTATAGATAAAGATGAGTCATTTTGGAGCATCCTGAAGGATTTTTGATGTTCTAGACGAAAATCAAATCACACCCAAAACCATCACCTGATCCTTCCCAACCCCCAAAATCGATCAAGACTTCAAAATAGATACTTGACATGTACTAGAAAAAGATACTCCTAATCAAGATCTATCATTATAGATATAGATGAGTCATTTTGGAGCATCCTGAAGGATTTTTGATGTTCTAGACGAAAATCAAATCACACCCAAAACCATCACCTGATCCTTCCCAACCCCCAAAATCGATCAAGACTTCAAAATAGATACTTGACATGTACTAGAAAAAGATACTCCTAATCAAGATCTATCATTATAGATATAGATGAGTCATTTTGGAGCATCCTGAAGGATTTTTGATGTTCTAGACGAAAATCAAATCACACCCAAAACCATCACCTGATCCTTCCCAACCCCCAAAATCGATCAAGACTTCAAAAAAGATACTTGACATGTACTAGAAAAAGATACTCCTAATCAAGATCTATCATTATAGATATAGATGAGTCATTTTGGAGCATCCTGAAGGATTTTTGATGTTCTAGACGAAAATCAAATCACACCCAAAACCATCACCTGATCCTTCCCAACCCCCAAAATCGATCAAGACTTCAAAATAGATACTTGACATGTACTAGAAAAAGATACTCCTAATCAAGATCTATCATTATAGATATAGATGAGTCATTTTGGAGCATCCTGAAGGATTTTTGATGTTCTAGACGAAAATCAAATCACACCCAAAACCATCACCTGATCGTTCCCAACCCCCAAAATCGATCAAGACTTCAAAATAGATACTTGACATGTACTAGAAAAAGATACTCCTAATCAAGATCTATCATTATAGATATAGATGAGTCATTTTGGAGCATCCTGAAGGATTTTTGATGTTCTAGACGAAAATCAAATCACACCCAAAACCATCACCTGATCCTTCCCAACCCCCAAAATCGATCAAGACTTCAAAATAGATACTTGACATGTACTAGAAAAAGATACTCCTAATCAAGATCTATCATTATAGATATAGATGAGTCATTTTGGAGCATCCTGAAGGATTTTTGATGTTCTAGACGAAAATCAAATCACACCCAAAACCATCACCTGATCCTTCCCAACCCCCAAAATCGATCAAGACTTCAAAATAGATACTTGACATGTGCTAGAAAAAGATACTCCTAATCAAGATCTATCATTATAGATATAGATGAGTCATTTTGGAGCATCCTGAAGGATT
>NW_026605713.1:0-26357 GCF_945859685.1 Eupeodes corollae | reverse complement strand
CCCGAACCCACCAAAATCGATCAAGACTTCAAAATAGATACTTGGGCATGTACTAGAAAAAGATACTCCTAATCAAGACTCTATCATTATAGATATAGATGAGTATTTTGGAGCATCCTGAAGGATATTTGATGTTCTAGACGAAAATCAAATCACACCCAAAACCATCACCTGATCCTTCCCAACCCCCAAAATCGATCAAGACTTCAAAATAGATACTTGACATGTACTAGAAAAAGATACTCCTAATCAAGATCTATCATTATAGATATAGATGAGTCATTTTGGAGCATCCTGAAGGATTTTTTGATGTTCTAGACGAAAATCAAATCACACCCAAAACCATCACCTGATCCTTCCCAACCCCCAAAATCGATCAAGACTTCAAAATAGATACTTGACATGTAACTAGAAAAAGATACTCCTAATCAAGATCTATCATTATAGATATAGATGAGTCATTTTGGAGCATCCTGAAGGATTTTTGATGTTCTAGACGAAAATCAAATCACACCCAAAAACCATCACCTGATCCTTCCCAACCCCCAAAATCGATCAAGACTTCAAAATAGATACTTGACATGTACTAGAAAAAGCATACTCCTAATCAAGATCTATCATTATAGAATATAGATGAGTCATTTTGGAGCATCCTGAAGGATTTTTGATGTTCTAGACGAAAATCAAATCACACCCAAAACCATCACCTGATCCTTCCCAACCCCCAAAATCGATCAAGACTTCAAAATAGATACTTGACATTGTAGCCTAGAAAAAGATACTCCTAATCAAGATCTATCATTATAGATATAGATGAGTCATTTTGGAGCATCCTGAAGGATTTTTGATGTTCTAGACGAAAATCAAATCACACCCAAAACCATCACCTGATCTTTCCCAACCCCCAAAATCGATCAAGACTTCAAAATAGATACTTGCATGTACTAGAAAAAGATACTCCTAATCAAGATCTATCATTATAGATATAGATGAGTCATTTTGGAGCATCCTGAAGGATTTTTGATGTTCTAGACGAAAATCAAATCACACCCAAAACCATCACCTGATCCTTCCCAACCCCCAAAATCGATCAAGACTTCAAAATAGATACTTGATCATCTGTACTAGAAAAAGATACTCCTAATCAAGATCTATCATTATAGATATAGATGAGTCATTTTTGGAGGCATCCTGAAGGATTTTTGATGTTCTAGAAGAAAATCAAATCACACCCAAAACCATCACCTGATCCTTCCCAAACCCCCAAAATCGATCAAGACTTCAAAAATAGATACATTGACATGTACTAGAATAAAGATACTCCTAATCAAGATCTATCATTATAGATATAGATGAGTCATTTTGGAGCATCCTGAAGGATTTTTTGATGTTCTAGACGAAAATCAAATCACACCCAAAACCATCACCTGATCCTTCCTCAACCCCCAAAATCGAATCAAGCACTTCAAAATAGATACTTGACATGTACTAGAAAAAGATACCTCCTAATCAAGATCTATCATTATAGATATAGATGAGTCATTTGGAGCATCCTGAAGGATTTTTTGATGTTCTAGACGAAAATCAAATCACACCCAAAACCATTCACCTGATCCTTCCCAACCCCCAAAATCGATCAAGACTTCAAAATAGATACTTGACATGTACTAGAAAAAGATACTCCTAATCAAGATCTATCATTATAGATATAGATGAGTCATTTTGGAGCATCCTGAAGGATTTTTGATGTTCTAGACGAAATCAAATCACACCCAAAACCATCACCTGATCCTTCCCAACCCCCAAAATCGATCAAGACTTCAAAATAGTAACTTGACATGTACTAGAAAAAGATACTCCTAATCAAGATCTATCATTATAGATATAGATGAGTCATTTTGGAGCATCCTGAAGGATTTTTGATGTTCTAGACGAAAATCAAATCACACCCAAAACCATCACCTGATCCTTCCGAACCCCCAAAATCGATCAAGACTTCAAAATAGATACTTGGACATGTACTAGAAAAAGATACTCCTAATCAAGATCTATCATTATAGATATAGATGAGTCATTTTGGAGCATCCTGAAGGATTTTTGATGTTCTAGACGAAAATCAAATCACACCCAAAACCATCACCTGATCCTTCCCAACCCCCAAAATCGATCAAGACTTCAAAATAGATACTTGACATGTACTAGAAAAAGATACTCCTAATCAAGATCTATCATTATAGATATAGATGAGTCATTTTGGAGCATCCTGAAGGATTTTTGATGTTCTAGACGAAAATCAAATCACACCAAAACCATCACCTGATCCTTCCCAACCCCCAAAATCGATCAAGACTTCAAAATAGATACTTGACATGTACTAGAAAAAGATACTCCTAATCAAGATCTATCATTATAGATATAGATGAGTCATTTTGGAGCATCCTGAAGGATTTTTGATGTTCTAGACGAAAATCAAATCACACCCAAAACCATCACCTGATCCTTCCCAACCCCCAAAATCGATCAAGACTTCAAAATAGATACTTGACATGTACTAGAAAAAGATACTCCTATCAAGATCTATCATTATAGATATAGATGAGTCATTTTGGAGCATCCTGAAGGATTTTTGATGTTCTAGACGAAAATCAAATCACACCCAAAACCATCACCTGATCCTTCCTAACCCCCAAAATCGATCAAGACTTCAAAATAGATACTTGACATGTACTAGAAAAAGATACTCCTAATCAAGATCTATCATTATAGATATAGATGAGTCATTTTTGGAGCATCCTGAAGGATTTTTGATGTTCTAGACGAAAATCAAATCACACCCAAACCATCACCTGATCCTTCCCAACCCCCAAAATCGATCAGACTTCAAAATAGATACTTGACATGTACTAGAAAAAGATACTCCTAATCAAGATCTATCATTATAGATATAGATGAGTCATTTTGGAGCATCCTGAAGGATTTTTGATGTTCTAGACGAAAATCAAATCACACCCAAAACCATCACCTGATCCTTCCCAACCCCCAAAATCGATCAAGACTTCAAAATAGATACTTGACATGTACTAGAAAAAGATACTCCTAATCAAGATCTATCATTATAGATATAGATGAGTCATTTTGGAGCATCCTGAAGGATTTTTGATGTTCTAGACGAAAATCATAATCACACCCAAAACCATCACCTGATCCTTCCCAACCCCCAAAATCGATCAAGACTTCAAAATAGATACTTGACATGTACTAGAAAAAGATACTCCTAATCAAGATCATATCATTATAGATATAGATGAGTCATTTTGGAGCATCCTGAAGGATTTTTGATGTTCTAGACGAAAATCAAATCACACCCAAAACCATCACCTGATCCTTCCCAACCCCCAAAATCGATCAAGACTTCAAAATAGATACTTGACATGTACTAGAAAAAGATACTCCTAATCAAGATCTATCATTATAGATATAGATGAGTCATTTTGGAGCATCCTGAAGGATTTTTTGATGTTCTAGACGAAAATCAAATCACACCCAAAACCATCACCTGATCCTTCCCAACCCCCAAAATCGATCAAGACTTCAAAATAGATACTTGACATGTACTAGAAAAAGATACTCCTAATCAAGATCTATCATTATAGATATAGATGAGTCATTTTGGAGCATCCTGAAGGATTTTTGACTGTTCTAGACGAAAATCAAATCACACCCAAAACCATCACCTGATCCTTCCCAACCCCCAAAATCGATCAAGACTTCAAAATAGATACTTGACATGTACTAGAAAAAGATACTCCTAATCAAGATCTATCATTATAGATATAGATGAGTCATTTTGGAGCATCCTGAAGGATTTTTGATGTTCTAGACGAAAATCAAATCACACCAAAACCATCACCTGATCCTTCCCAACCCCCAAAATCGATCAAGACTTCAAAATAGATACTTGACATGTACTAGAAAAAGATACTCCTAATCAAGATCTATCATTATAGATATAGATGAGTCATTTTGGAGCATCCTGAAGGATTTTTGATGTTCTAGACGAAAATCAAATCACACCCAAAACCATCACCTGATCCTTCCCAACCCCCAAAATCGATCAAGACTTCAAAATAGATACTTGACATGTACTAGAAAAAGATACTCCTAATCAAAGATCTATCATTATAGATATAGATGAGTCATTTTGGAGCATCCTGAAGGATTTTTGATGTTCTAGACGAAAATCAAATCACACCCAAAACCATCACCTGATCCTTCCCAACCCCCAAAATCGATCAAGACTTCAAATAGATACTTGACATGTACTAGAAAAAGATACTCTAATCAAGATCTATCATTATAGATATAGATGAGTCATTTTGGAGCATCCTGCAGGATTTTTGATGTTCTAGACGAAAATCAAATCACACCCAAAACCATCACCTGATCCTTCCCAACCCCCAAAATCGATCAAGACTTCAAAATAGATACTTGACTTGTACTAGAAAAAGATACTCCTAATCAAGATCTATCATTATAGATATAGATGAGTCATTTTGGAGCATCCTGAAGGATTTTTGATGTTCTAGACGAAAATCAAATCACACCCAAAACCATCACCTGATCCTTCCCAACCCCCAAAATCGATCAAGACTTCAAAATAGATACTTGACATGTACTAGAAAAAGATACTCCTAATCAAGATCTATCATTATAGATATAGATGAGTCATTTTGGAGCATCCTGAAGGATTTTTGATGTTCTAGACGAAAATCAAATCACACCCAAAACCATCACCTGATCCTTCCCAACCCCAAAATCGATCAAGACTTCAAAATAGATACTTGACATGTACTAGATAAAGATACTGTTAATCAAGATCTATCATTATAGATATAGATGAGTCATTTTTGGAGCATCCTGAAGGATTTTTGATGTTCTAGACGAAAATCAAATCACACCCAAAACCATCACCTGATCCTTCCCAACCCCCAAAATCGATCAAGACTTCAAAATAGATACTTGACATGTACTAGAAAAAGATACTCCTAATCAAGATCTATCATTATAGATATAGATGAGTCATTTTGGAGCATCCTGAAGGATTTTTGATGTTCTAGACGAAAATCAAATCACACCCAAAACCATCACCTGATCCTTCCCAACCCCCAAAATCGATCAAGACTTCAAAATAGATACTTGACATGTACTAGAAAAAGATACTCCTAATCAAGATCTATCATTATAGATATAGATGAGTCATTTTGGAGCATCCTGAAGGATTTTTGATGTTCTAGACGAAAAATCAAATCACACCCAAAACCATCTCCTGATCCTTCCCAACCCCCAAAATCGATCAAGACTTCAAAATAGATACTTGACATGTACTAGAAAAAGATACTCCTAATCAAGATCTATCATTATAGATATAGATGAGTCATTTTGGAGCATCTTGAAGGATTTTGATGTTCTAGACGAAAATCAAATCACACCCAAAACCATCACCTGATCCTTCCCAACCCCCAAAATCGATCAAGACTTCAAAATAGATACTTGACATGTACTAGAAAAAGATACTCCTAATCAAGATCTATCATTATAGATATAGATGAGTCATTTTGGAGCATCCTGAAGGATTTTTGATGTTCTAGACGAAAATCAAATCACACCCAAAACCATCACCTGATCCTTCCCAACCCCCAAAATCGATCAAGACTTCAAAAGAGATACTTGACATGTACTAGAAAAAGATACTCCTAATCAAGATCTATCATTATAGATATAGATGAGTCATTTTGGAGCATCCTGAAGGATTTTTGATGTTCTAGACGAAAATCAAATCACACCCAAAACCATCACCTGATCCTTCCCAACCCCCAAAATCGATCAAGACTTCAAAATAGATACTTGACATGTACTAGAAAAAGATACTCCTAATCAAGATCTATCATTATAGATATAGATGAGTCATTTTGGAGCATCCTGAAGGATTTTTGATGTTCTAGACGAAAATCAAATCACACCCAAAACCATCACCTGATCCTTCCCAACCCCCAAAATCGATCAAGACTTCAAAATAGATACTTGACATGTACTAGAAAAAGATACTCCTAATCAAGATCTATCATTATAGATATAGATGAGTCATTTTGGAGCATCCTGAAGGATTTTTGATGTTCTAGACGAAAATCAAATCACACCCAAAACCATCACCTGATCCTTCCCAACCCCCAAAATCGATCAAGACTTCAAAATAGATACTTGACTTGTACTAGAAAAAGATACTCCTAATCAAGATCTATCATTATAGATATAGATGAGTCATTTTGGAGCATCCTGAAGGATTTTTGATGTTCTAGACGAAAATCAAATCACACCCAAAACCATCACCTGATCCTTCCCAACCCCCAAAATCGATCAAGACTTCAAAATAGATACTTGACATGTACTAGAAAAAGATACTCCTAATCAAGATCTATCATTATAGATATAGATGAGTCATTTTGGAGCATCCTGAAGGATTTTTGATGTTCTAGACGAAAATCAAATCACACCCAAAACCATCACCTGATCCTTCCCAACCCCCAAAATCGATCAAGACTTCAAAATAGATACTTGACATGTACTAGAAAAAGATACTTCTAATCAAGATCTATCATTATAGATATAGATGAGTCATTTTGGAGCATCCTGAAGGATTTTTGATGTTCTAGACGAAAATCAAATCACACCCAAAACCATCACCTGATCCTTCCCAACCCCCAAAATCGATCAAGACTTCAAAATAGATACTTGACATGTACTAGAAAAAGATACTCCTAATCAAGATCTATCATTATAGATATAGATGAGTCATTTTGGAGCATCCTGAAGGATTTTTGATGTTCTAGACGAAAATCAAATCACACCCAAAACCATCACCTGATCCTTCCCAACCCCCAAAATCGATCAAGACTTCAAAATAGATACTTGACATGTACTAGAAAAAGATACTCCTAATCAAGATCTATCATTATAGATATAGATGAGTCATTTTGGAGCATCCTGAAGGATTTTTGATGTTCTAGACGAAAATCAAATCACACCCAAAACCATCTTCTGATCCTTCCCAACCCCCAAAATCGATCAAGACTTCAAAATAGATACTTGACATGTACTAGAAAAAGATACTCCTAATCAAGATCTATCATTATAGATATAGATGAGTCATTTTGGAGCATCTTGAAGGATTTTTGATGTTCTAGACGAAAATCAAATCACACCCAAAACCATCACCTGATCCTTCCCAACCCCCAAAATCGATCAAGACTTCAAAATAGATACTTGACATGTACTAGAAAAAGATACTCCTAATCAAGATCTATCATTATAGATATAGATGAGTCATTTTGGAGCATCCTGAAGGATTTTTGATGTTCTAGACGAAAATCAAATCACACCCAAAACCATTACCTGATCCTTCCCAACCCCCAAAATCGATCAAGACTTCAAAAGAGATACTTGACATGTACTAGAAAAAGATACTCCTAATCAAGATCTATCATTATAGATATAGATGAGTCATTTTGGAGCATCCTGAAGGATTTTTGATGTTCTAGACGAAAATCAAATCACACCCAAAACCATCACCTGATCCTTCCCAACCCCCAAAATCGATCAAGACTTCAAAATAGATACTTGACATGTACTAGAAAAAGATACTCCTAATCAAGATCTATCATTATAGATATAGATGAGTCATTTTGGAGCATCCTGAAGGATTTTTGATGTTCTAGACGAAAATCAAATCACACCCAAAACCATCACCTGATCCTTCCCAACCCCCAAAATCGATCAAGACTTCAAAATAGATACTTGACATGTACTAGAAAAAGATACTCCTAATCAAGATCTATCATTATAGATATAGATGAGTCATTTTGGAGCATCCTGAAGGATTTTTGATGTTCTAGACGAAAATCAAATCACACCCAAAACCATCACCTGATCTTTCCCAACCCCCAAAATCGATCAAGACTTCAAAATAGATACTTGACATGTACTAGAAAAAGATACTCTTAATCAAGATCTATCATTATAGATATAGATGAGTCATTTTGGAGCATCCTGAAGGATTTTTGATGTTCTAGACGAAAATCAAATCACACCCAAAACCATCACCTGATCCTTCCCAACCCCCAAAATCGATCAAGACTTCAAAATAGATACTTGACATGTACTAGAAAAAGATACTCCTAATCAAGATCTATCATTATAGATATAGATGAGTCATTTTGGAGCATCCTGAAGGATTTTTGATGTTCTAGACGAAAATCAAATCACACCCAAAACCATTACCTGATCCTTCCCAACCCCCAAAATCGATCAAGACTTCAAAAGAGATACTTGACATGTACTAGAAAAAGATACTCCTAATCAAGATCTATCATTATAGATATAGATGAGTCATTTTGGAGCATCCTGAAGGATTTTTGATGTTCTAGACGAAAATCAAATCACACCCAAAACCATCACCTGATCCTTCCCAACCCCCAAAATCGATCAAGACTTCAAAATAGATACTTGACATGTACTAGAAAAAGATACTCCTAATCAAGATCTATCATTATAGATATAGATGAGTCATTTTGGAGCATCCTGAAGGATTTTTGATGTTCTAGACGAAAATCAAATCACACCCAAAACCATCACCTGATCCTTCCCAACCCCCAAAATCGATCAAGACTTCAAAATAGATACTTGACATGTACTAGAAAAAGATACTCCTAATCAAGATCTATCATTATAGATATAGATGAGTCATTTTGGAGCATCCTGAAGGATTTTTGATGTTCTAGACGAAAATCAAATCACACCCAAAACCATCACCTGATCTTTCCCAACCCCCAAAATCGATCAAGACTTCAAAATAGATACTTGACATGTACTAGAAAAAGATACTCTTAATCAAGATCTATCATTATAGATATAGATGAGTCATTTTGGAGCATCCTGAAGGATTTTTGATGTTCTAGACGAAAATCAAATCACACCCAAAACCATCACCTGATCCTTCCCAACCCCCAAAATCGATCAAGACTTCAAAATAGATACTTGACATGTACTAGAAAAAGATACTCCTAATCAAGATCTATTATTACAGATATAGATGAGTCATTTTGGAGCATCCTGAAGGATTTTTGATGTTCTAGACGAAAATCAAATCACACCCAAAACCATCACCTGATCCTTCCCAACCCCCAAAATCGATCAAGACTTCAAAATAGATACTTGACATGTACTAGAAAAAGATACTCCTAATCAAGATCTATCATTATAGATATAGATGAGTCATTTTGGAGCATCCTGAAGGATTTTTGATGTTCTAGACGAAAATCAAATCACACCCAAAACCATCACCTGATCCTTCCCAACCCCCAAAATCGATCAAGACTTCAAAATAGATACTTGACATGTACTAGAAAAAGATACTCCTAATCAAGATCTATCATTATAGATATAGATGAGTCATTTTGGAGCATCCTGAAGGATTTTTGATGTTCTAGACGAAAATCAAATCACACCCAAAACCATCACCTGATCCTTTCCAACCCCCAAAATCGATCAAGACTTCAAAATAGATACTTGACATGTACTAGAAAAAGATACTCCTAATCAAGATCTATCATTATAGATATAGATGAGTCATTTTGGAGCATCCTGAAGGATTTTTGATGTTCTAGACGAAAATCAAATCACACCCAAAACCATCACCTGATCCTTCCCAACCCCCAAAATCGATCAAGACATCAAAATAGATACTTGACATGTACTAGAAAAAGATACTCCTAATCAAGATCTATCATTATAGATATAGATGAGTCATTTTGGAGCATCCTGAAGGATTTTTGATGTTCTAGACGAAAATCAAATCACACCCAAAACCATCACCTGATCCTTCCCAACCCCCATCACCTGATCCTTTCCAACCCCCAAAATCGATCAAGACTTCAAAATAGATACTTGACATGTACTAGAAAAAGATACTCCTAATCAAGATCTATCATTATAGATATAGATGAGTCATTTTGGAGCATCCTGAAGGATTTTTGATGTTCTAGACGAAAATCAAATCACACCCAAAACCATCACCTGATCCTTCCCAACCCCCAAAATCGATCAAGACTTCAAAATAGATACTTGACATGTACTAGAAAAAGATACTCCTAATCAAGATCTATCATTATAGATATAGATGAGTCATTTTGGAGCATCCTGAAGGATTTTTGATGTTCTAGACGAAAATCAAATCACACCCAAAACCATCACCTGATCTTTCCCAACCCCCAAAATCGATCAAGACTTCAAAATAGATACTAGACATGTACTAGAAAAAGATACTCCTAATCAAGATCTATCATTATAGATATAGATGAGTCATTTTGGAGCATCCTGAAGGATTTTTGATGTTCTAGACGAAAATCAAATCACACCCAAAACCATCACCTGATCCTTCCCAACCCCCAAAATCGATCAAGACTTCAAAATAGATACTTGACATGTACTAGAAAAAGATACTCCTAATCAAGATCTATCATTATAGATATAGATGAGTCATTTTGGAGCATCCTGAAGGATTTTTGATGTTCTAGACGAAAATCAAATCACACCCAAAACCATCACCTGATCCTTCCCAACCCCCAAAATCGATCAAGACTTCAAAATAGATACTTGACATGTACTAGAAAAAGATACTCCTAATCAAGATCTATCATTATAGATATAGATGAGTCATTTTGGAGCATCCTGAAGGATTTTTGATGTTCTAGACGAAAATCAAATCACACCCAAAACCATCACCTGATCCTTCCCAACCCCCAAAATCGATCAAGACTTCAAAATAGATACTTGACATGTACTAGAAAAAGATACTCCTAATCAAGATCTATTATTACAGATATAGATGAGTCATTTTGGAGCATCCTGAAGGATTTTTGATGTTCTAGACGAAAATCAAATCACACCCAAAACCATCACCTGATCCTTCCCAACCCCCAAATCGATCAAGACTTCAAAATAGATACTTGACATGTACTAGAAAAAGATACTCCTAATCAAGATCTATCATTATAGATATAGATGAGTCATTTTGGAGCATCCTGAAGGATTTTTGATGTTCTAGACGAAAATCAAATCACACCCAAAACCATCACCTGATCCTTCCCAACCCCCAAAATCGATCAAGACTTCAAAATAGATACTTGACATGTACTAGCAAAAGATACTCCTAATCAAGATCTATCATTATAGATATAGATGAGTCATTTTGGAGCATCCTGAAGGATTTTTGATGTTCTAGACGAAAATCAAATCACACCCAAAACCATCACCTGATCCTTCCCAACCCCCAAAATCGATCAAGACTTCAAAATAGATACTTGACATGTACTAGAAAAAGATACTCCTAATCAAGATCTATCATTATAGATATAGATGAGTCATTTTGGAGCATCCTGAAGGATTTTTGATGTTCTAGACGAAAATCAAATCACACCCAAAACCATCACCTGATCCTTCCCAACCCCCAAAATCGATCAAGACATCAAAATAGATACTTGACATGTACTAGAAAAAGATACTCCTAATCAAGATCTATCATTATAGATATAGATGAGTCATTTTGGAGCATCCTGAAGGATTTTTGATGTTCTAGACGAAAATCAAATCACACCCAAAACCATCACCTGATCCTTCCCAACCCCCAAAATCGATCAAGACTTCAAAATAGATACTTGACATGTACTAGAAAAAGATACTCCTAATCAAGATCTATCATTATAGATATAGATGAGTCATTTTGGAGCATCCTGAAGGATTTTTGATGTTCTAGACGAAAATCAAATCACACCCAAAACCATCACCTGATCCTTCCCAACCCCCAAAATCGATCAAGACTTCAAAATAGATACTTGACATGTACTAGAAAAAGATACTCCTAATCAAGATCCATCATTATAGATATAGATGAGTCATTTTGGAGCATCCTGAAGGATTTTTGATGTTCTAGACGAAAATCAAATCACACCCAAAACCATCACCTGATCCTTCCCAACCCCCAAAATCGATCAAGACTTCAAAATAGATACTTGACATGTACTAGAAAAAGATACTCCTAATCAAGATCTATCATTATAGATATAGATGAGTCATTTTGGAGCATCCTGAAGGATTTTTGATGTTCTAGACGAGAATCAAATCACACCCAAAACCATCACCTGATCCTTCCCAACTCCCAAAATCGATCAAGTCTTCAAAATAGATACTTGACATGTACTAGAAAAAGATACTCCTAATCAAGATCTATCATTATAGATATAGATGAGTCATTTTGGAGCATCCTGAAGGATTTTTGATGTTCTAGACGAAAGTCAAATCACACCCAAAACCATCACCTGATCCTTCCCAACCCCCAAAATCGATCAAGACTTCAAAATAGATACTTGACATGTACTAGAAAAAGATACTCCTAATCAAGATCTATCATTATAGATATAGATGAGTCATTTTGGAGCATCCTGAAGGATTTTTGATGTTCTAGACGAAAATCAAATCACACCCAAAACCATCACCTGATCCTTCCCAACCCCCAAAATCGATCAAGACTTCAAAATAGATACTTGACATGTACTAGAAAACGATACTCCTAATCAAGATCTATTATTATAGATATAGATGAGTCATTTTGGAGCATCCTGAAGGATTTTTGATGTTCTAGACGAAAATCAAATCACACCCAAAACCATCACCTGATCCTTCCCAACCCCCAAAATCGATCAAGACTTCAAAATAGATACTTGACATGTACTAGAAAAAGATACTCCTAATCAAGATCTATCATTATAGATATAAATGAGTCATTTTGGAGCATCCTGAAGGATTTTTGATGTTCTAGACGAAAATCAAATCAAAGATACTCCTAATCAAGATCTATCATTATAGATATAAATGAGTCATTTTGGAGCATCCTGAAGGATTTTTGATGTTCTAGACGAAAATCAAATCACACCCAAAACCATCACCTGATCCTTCCCAACCCCCAAAATCGATCAAGACTTCAAAATAGATACTTGACATGTACTAGAAAAAGATACTCCTAATCAAGATCTATCATTATAGATATAGATGAGTCATTTTGGAGCATCCTGAAGGATTTTTGATGTTCTAGACGAAAATCAAATCACACCCAAAACCATCACCTGATCATTCCCAACCCCCAAAATCGATCAAGACTTCAAAATAGATACTTGACATGTACTAGAAAAAGATACTCCTAATCAAGATCTATCATTATAGATATAGATGAGTCATTTTGGAGCATCCTGAAGGATTTTTGATGTTCTAGACGAAAATCAAATCACACCCAAAACCATCACCTGATCCTTCCCAACCCCCAAAATCGATCAAGACTTCAAAATAGATACTTGACATGGACTAGAAAAAGATACTCCTAATCAAGATCTATCATTATAGATATAGATGAGTCATTTTGGAGCATCCTGAAGGATTTTTGATGTTCTAGACGAAAATCAAATCACACCCAAAACCATCACCTGATCCTTCCCAACCCCCAAAATCGATCAAGACTTCAAAATAGATACTTGACATGTACTAGAAAAAGATACTCCTAATCAAGATCTATCATTATAGATATAGATGAGTCATTTTGGAGCATCCTGAAGGATTTTTGATGTTCTAGACGAAAATCAAATCACACCCAAAACCATCACCTGATCCTTCCCAACCCCCAAAATCGATCAAGACTTCAAAATAGATACTTGACATGTACTAGAAAAAGATACTCCTAATCAAGATCTATCATTATAGATATAGATGAGTCATTTTGGAGCATCCTGAAGGATTTTTGATGTTCTAGACGAAAATCAAATCACACCCAAAAACATCACCTGATCCTTCCCAACCCCCAAAATCGATCAAGACTTCAAAATAGATACTTGACATGTACTAGAAAAAGATACTCCTAATCAAGATCTATCAGTATAGATATAGATGAGTCATTTTGGAGCATCCTGAAGGATTTTTGATGTTCTAGACGAAAATCAAATCACACCCAAAACCATCACCTGATCCTTCCCAACCCCCAAAATCGATCAAGACTTCAAAATAGATACTTGACATGTACTAGAAAAAGATACTCCTAATCAAGATTTATCATTATAGATATAGATGAGTCATTTTGGAGCATCCTGAAGGATTTTTGATGTTCTAGACGAAAATCAAATCACACCCAAAACCATCACCTGATCCTTCCCAACCCCCAAAATCGATCAAGACTTCAAAATAGATACTTGACATGTACTAGAAAAAGATACTCCTAATCAAGATCTATCATTATAGATATAGATGAGTCATTTTGGAGCATCCTGAAGGATTTTTGATGTTCTAGACGAAAAACAAATCACACCCAAAACCATCACCTGATCCTTCCCAACCCCCAAAATCGATCAAGACTTCAAAATAGATACTTGACATGTACTAGAAAAAGATACTCCTAATCAAGATCTATCATTATAGATATAGACGAGTCATTTTGGAGCATCCTGAAGGATTTTTGATGTTCTAGACGAAAATCAAATCACACCCAAAACCATCACCTGATCCTTCCCAACCCCCAAAATCGATCAAGACTTCAAAATAGATACTTGACATGTACTAGAAAAAGATACTCCTAATCAAGATCTCTCATTATAGATATAGATGAGTCATTTTGGAGCATCCTGAAGGATTTTTGATGTTCTAGACGAAAATCAAATCACACCCAAAACCATCACCTGATCCTTCCCAACCCCCAAAATCGATCAAGACTTCAAAATAGATACTTGACATGTACTAGAAAAAGATACTCCTAATCAAGATCTATCATTATAGATATAGATGAGTCATTTTGGAGCATCCTGAAGGATTTTTGATGTTCTAGACGAAAATCAAATCACACCCAAAACCATCACCTGATCCTTCCCAACCCCCAAAATCGATCAAGACTTCAAAATAGATACTTGACATGTACTAGAAAAAGATACTCCTAATCAAGATCTATCATTATAGATATAGATGAGTCATTTTGGAGCATCCTGAAGGATTTTTGATGTTCTAGACGAAAATCAAATCACACCCAAAACCATCACCTGATCCTTCCCAACCCCCAAAATCGATCAAGACTTCAAAATAGATACTTGACATGTACTAGAAAAAGATACTCCTAATCAAGATCTATCATTATAGATATAGATGAGTCATTTTGGAGCATCCTGAAGGATTTTTGATGTTCTAGACGAAAATCAAATCACACCCAAAACCATCACCTGATCCTTCCCAACCCCCAAAATCGATCAAGACTTCAAAATAGATACTTGACATGTACTAGAAAAAGATACTCCTAATCAAGATCTATCATTATAGATATAGATGAGTCATTTTGGAGCATCCTGAAGGATTTTTGATGTTCTAGACGAAAATCAAATCACACCCAAAACCATCACCTGATCCTTCCCAACCCCCAAAATCGATCAAGACTTCAAAATAGATACTTGACATGTACTAGAAAAAGATACTCCTAATCAAGATCTATCAGTATAGATATAGATGAGTCATTTTGGAGCATCCTGAAGGATTTTTGATGTTCTAGACGAAAATCAAATCACACCCAAAACCATCACCTGATCCTTCCCAACCCCCAAAATCGATCAAGACTTCAAAATAGATACTTGACATGTACTAGAAAAAGATACTCCTAATCAAGATCTATCAGTATAGATATAGATGAGTCATTTTGGAGCATCCTGAAGGATTTTTGATGTTCTAGACGAAAATCAAATCACACCCAAAACCATCACCTGATCCTTCCCAACCCCCAAAATCGATCAAGACTTCAAAATAGATACTTGACATGTACTAGAAAAAGATACTCCTAATCAAGATTTATCATTATAGATATAGATGAGTCATTTTGGAGCATCCTGAAGGATTTTTGATGTTCTAGACGAAAATCAAATCACACCCAAAACCATCACCTGATCCTTCCCAACCCCCAAAATCGATCAAGACTTCAAAATAGATACTTGACATGTACTAGAAAAAGATACTCCTAATCAAGATCTATCATTATAGATATAGATGAGTCATTTTGGAGCATCCTGAAGGATTTTTGATGTTCTAGACGAAAAACAAATCACACCCAAAACCATCACCTGATCCTTCCCAACCCCCAAAATCGATCAAGACTTCAAAATAGATACTTGACATGTACTAGAAAAAGATACTCCTAATCAAGATCTATCATTATAGATATAGACGAGTCATTTTGGAGCATCCTGAAGGATTTTTGATGTTCTAGACGAAAATCAAATCACACCCAAAACCATCACCTGATCCTTCCCAACCCCCAAAATCGATCAAGACTTCAAAATAGATACTTGACATGTACTAGAAAAAGATACTCCTAATCAAGATCTCTCATTATAGATATAGATGAGTCATTTTGGAGCATCCTGAAGGATTTTTGATGTTCTAGACGAAAATCAAATCACACCCAAAACCATCACCTGATCCTTCCCAACCCCCAAAATCGATCAAGACTTCAAAATAGATACTTGACATGTACTAGAAAAAGATACTCCTAATCAAGATCTATCATTATAGATATAGATGAGTCATTTTGGAGCATCCTGAAGGATTTTTGATGTTCTAGACGAAAATCAAATCACACCCAAAACCATCACCTGATCCTTCCCAACCCCCAAAATCGATCAAGACTTCAAAATAGATACTTGACATGTACTAGAAAAAGATACTCCTAATCAAGATCTATCATTATAGATATAGATGAGTCATTTTGGAGCATCCTGAAGGATTTTTGATGTTCTAGACGAAAATCAAATCACACCCAAAACCATCACCTGATCCTTCCCAACCCCCAAAATCGATCAAGACTTCAAAATAGATACTTGACATGTACTAGAAAAAGATACTCCTAATCAAGATCTATCATTATAGATATAGATGAGTCATTTTGGAGCATCCTGAAGGATTTTTGATGTTCTAGACGAAAATCAAATCACACCCAAAACCATCACCTGATCCTTCCCAACCCCCAAAATCGATCAAGACTTCAAAATAGATACTTGACATGTACTAGAAAAAGATACTCCTAATCAAGATCTATCATTATAGATATAGATGAGTCATTTTGGAGCATCCTGAAGGATTTTTGATGTTCTAGACGAAAATCAAATCACACCCAAAACCATCACCTGATCCTTCCCAACCCCCAAAATCGATCAAGACTTCAAAATAGATACTTGACATGTACTAGAAAAAGATACTCCTAATCAAGATCTATCATTATAGATATAGATGAGTCATTTTGGAGCATCCTGAAGGATTTTTGATGTTCTAGACGAAAATCAAATCACACCCAAAACCATCACCTGATCCTTCCAAACCCCCAAAATCGATCAAGACTTCAAAATAGATACTTGACATGTACTAGAAAAAGATACTCCTAATCAAGATCTATCATTATAGATATAGATGAGTCATTTTGGAGCATCCTGAAGGATTTTTGATGTTCTAGACGAAAATCAAATCACACCCAAAACCATCACCTGATCCTTCCCAACTCCCAAAATCGATCAAGACTTCAAAATAGATACTTGACATGTACTAGAAAAAGATACTCCTAATCAAGATCTATCATTATAGATATAGATGAGTCATTTTGGAGCATCCTGAAGGATTTTTGATGTTCTAGACGAAAATCAAATCACACCCAAAACCATCACCTGATCCTTCCCAACCCCCAAAATCGATCAAGACTTCAAAATAGATACTTGACATGTACTAGAAAAAGATACTCCTAATCAAGATCTATCATTATAGATATAGATGAGTCATTTTGGAGCATCCTGAAGGATTTTTGATGTTCTAGACGAAAATCAAATCACACCCAAAACCATCACCTGATCCTTCCCAACCCCCAAAATCGATCAAGACTTCAAAATAGATACTTGACATGTACTAGAAAAAGATACTCCTAATCAAGATCTATCATTATAGATATAGATGAGTCATTTTGGAGCATCCTGAAGGATTTTTGATGTTCTAGACGAAAATCAAATCACACCCAAAACCATCACCTGATCCTTCCCAACCCCCAAAATCGATCAAGACTTCAAAATAGATACTTGACATGTACTAGAAAAAGATACTCCTAATCAAGATCTATCATTATAGATATAGATGAGTCATTTTGGAGCATCCTGAAGGATTTTTGATGTTCTAGACGAAAATCAAATCACACCCAAAACCATCACCTGATCCTTCCCAACCCCCAAAATCGATCAAGACTTCAAAATAGATACTTGACATGTACTAGAAAAAGATACTCCTAATCAAGATCTATCATTATAGATATAGATGAGTCATTTTGGAGCATCCTGAAGGATTTTTGATGTTCTAGACGAAAATCAAATCACACCCAAAACCATCACCTGATCCTTCCAAACCCCCAAAATCGATCAAGACTTCAAAATAGATACTTGACATGTACTAGAAAAAGATACTCCTAATCAAGATCTATCATTATAGATATAGATGAGTCATTTTGGAGCATCCTGAAGGATTTTTGATGTTCTAGACGAAAATCAAATCACACCCAAAACCATCACCTGATCCTTCCCAACTCCCAAAATCGATCAAGACTTCAAAATAGATACTTGACATGTACTAGAAAAAGATACTCCTAATCAAGATCTATCATTATAGATATAGATGAGTCATTTTGGAGCATCCTGAAGGATTTTTGATGTTCTAGACGAAAATCAAATCACACCCAAAACCATCACCTGATCCTTCCCAACCCCCAAAATCGATCAAGACTTCAAAATAGATACTTGACATGTACTAGAAAAAGATACTCCTAATCAAGATCTATCATTATAGATATAGATGAGTCATTTTGGAGCATCCTGAAGGATTTTTGATGTTCTAGACGAAAATCAAATCACACCCAAAACCATCACCTGATCCTTCCCAACCCCCAAAATCGATCAAGACTTCAAAATAGATACTTGACATGTACTAGAAAAAGATACTCCTAATCAAGATCTATCATTATAAATATAGATGAATCATTTTGGAGCATCCTGAAGGATTTTTGATGTTCTAGACGAAAATCAAATCACACCCAAAACCATCACCTGATCCTTCCCAACCCCCAAAATCGATCAAGACTTCAAAATAAATACTTGACATGTACTAGAAAAAGATACTCCTAATCAAGATCTATCATTATAGATATAGATGAGTCATTTTGGAGCATCCTGAAGGATTTTTGATGTTCTAGACGAAAATCAAATCACACCCAAAACCATCACCTGATCCTTCCCAACCCCCAAAATCGATCAAGACTTCAAAATAGATACTTGACATGTACTAGAAAAAGATACTCCTAATCAAGATCTATCATTATAGATATAGATGAGTCATTTTGGAGCATCCTGAAGGATTTTTGATGTTCTAGACGAAAATCAAATCACACCCAAAACCATCACCTGATCTTTCCCAACCCCCAAAATCGATCAAGACTTCAAAATAGATACTTGACATGTACTAGAAAAAGATACTCCTAATCAAGATCTATCATTATAGATATAGATGAGTCATTTTGGAGCATCCTGAAGGATTTTTGATGTTCTAGACGAAAATCAAATCACACCCAAACCATCACCTGATCCTTCCCAACCCCCAAAATCGATCAAGACTTCAAAATAGATACTTGACATGTACTAGAAAAAGATACTCCTAATCAAGATCTATCATTATAGATATAGATGAGTCATTTTGGAGCATCCTGAAGGATTTTTGATGTTCTAGACGAAAATCAAATCACACCCAAAACCATCACCTGATCCTTCCCAACCCCCAAAATCGATCAAGACTTCAAAATAGATACTTGACATGTACTAGAAAAAGATACTCCTAATCAAGATCTATCATTATAGATATGGATGAGTCATTTTGGAGCATCCTGAAGGATTTTTGATGTTCTAGACGAAAATCAAATCACACCCAAAACCATCACCTGATCCTTCCCAACCCCCAAAATCGATCAAGACTTCAAAATAGATACTTGACATGTACTAGAAAAAGATACTCCTAATCAAGATCTATCATTATAGATATAGATGAGTCATTTTGGAGCATCCTGAAGGATTTTTGATGTTCTAGACGAAAATCAAATCACACCCAAAACCATCACCTGATCCTTCCCAACCCCCAAAATCGATCAAGACTTCAAAATAGATACTTGACATGTACTAGAAAAAGATACTCCTAATCAAGATCTATCATTATAGATATAGATGAGTCATTTTGGAGCATCCTGAAGGATTTTTGATGTTCTAGACGAAAATCAAATCACACCCAAAACCATCACCTGATCCTTCCCAACCCCCAAAATCGATCAAGACTTCAAAATAGATACTTGACATGTACTAGAAAAAGATACTCGTAACCAAGATCTATCATTATAGATATAGATGAGTCATTTTGGAGCATCCTGAAGGATTTTTGATGTTCTAGACGAAAATCAAATCACACCCAAAACCATCACCTGATCCTTCCCAACCCCCAAAATCGATCAAGACTTCAAAATAGATACTTGACATCTACTAGAAAAAGATACTCCTAATCAAGATCTATCATTATAGATATAGATGAGTCATTTTGGAGCATCCTGAAGGATTTTTGATGTTCTAGACGAAAATCAAATCACACCCAAAACCATCACCTGATCCTTCCCAACCCCCAAAATCGATCAAGACTTCAAAATAGATACTTGACATGTACTAGAAAAAGATACTCCTAATCAAGATCTATCATTATAGATATAGATGAGTCATTTTGGAGCATCCTGAAGGATTTTTGATGTTCTAGACGAAAATCAAATCACACCCAAAACCATCACCTGATCCTTCCCAACCCCCAAAATCGATCAAGACTTCAAAATAGATACTTGACATGTACTAGAAAAAGATACTCCTAATCAAGATCTATCATTATAGATATAGATGAGTCATTTTGGAGCATCCTGAAGGATTTTTGATGTTCTAGACGAAAATCAAATCACACCCAAAACCATCACCTGATCCTTCCCAACCCCCAAAATCGATCAAGACTTCAAAATAGATACTTGACATGTACTAGAAAAAGATACTCCTAATCAAGATCTATCATTATAGATATAGATGAATCATTTTGGAGCATCCTGAAGGATTTTTGATGTTCTAGACGAAAATCAAATCACACCCAAAACCATCACCTGATCCTTCCCAACCCCCAAAATCGATCAAGACTTCAAAATAAATACTTGACATGTACTAGAAAAAGATACTCCTAATCAAGATCTATCATTATAGATATAGATGAGTCATTTTGGAGCATCCTGAAGGATTTTTGATGTTCTAGACGAAAATCAAATCACACCCAAAACCATCACCTGATCCTTCCCAACCCCCAAAATCGATCAAGACTTCAAAATAGATACTTGACATGTACTAGAAAAAGATACTCCTAATCAAGATCTATCATTATAGATATAGATGAGTCATTTTGGAGCATCCTGAAGGATTTTTGATGTTCTAGACGAAAATCAAATCACACCCAAAACCATCACCTGATCCTTCCCAACCCCCAAAATCGATCAAGACCTTCAATATAGATACTTGACATGTAATAGAAAAAGATATCTCCTAATCAAGATCTATCATTATAGATATAGATGAGTCATTTTGGAGCATCCTGAAGGATTTTTGATGTTCTAGACGAAAATCAAATCACACCCAAACCATCACCTGATCCTTCCCAACCCCCAAAATTGATCAAGACTTCAAAATAGATACTTGACATGTACTAAAAAAAGATACTCCTAATCAAGATCTATCATTATAGATATAGATGAGTCATTTTGGAGCATCCTGAAGGATTTTTGATGTTCTAGACGAAAATCAAATCACACCCAAAACCATCACCTGATCCTTCCCAACCCCCAAAATCGATCAAGACTTCAAAATAGATACTTGACATGTACTAGAAAAAGATACTCCTAATCAAGATCTATCATTATAGATATGGATGAGTCATTTTGGAGCATCCTGAAGGATTTTTGATGTTCTAGACGAAAATCAAATCACACCCAAAACCATCACCTGATCCTTCCCAACCCCCAAAAATCGATCAAGACTTCAAAATAGATACTTGACATGTAGTAGAAAAAGATACTCCTAATCAAGATCTATCATTATAGATATAGATGAGTCATTTTGGAGCATCCTGAAGGATTTTTGATGTTCTAGACGAAAATCAAATCACACCCAAAACCATCACCTGATCCTTCCCAACCCCCAAAATCGATCAAGACTTCAAAATAGATACTTGACATGTACTAGAAAAAGATACTCCTAATCAAGATCTATCATTATAGATATAGATGAGTCATTTTGGAGCATCCTGAAGGATTTTTGATGTTCTAGACGAAAATCAAATCACACCCAAAACCATCACCTGATCCTTTCCCAACCCCCAAAATCGATCAAGACTTCAAAATAGATACTTGACGTGTACTAGAAAAAGATACTCCTAATCAAGATCTATCATTATAGATATAGATGAGTCATTTTGGAGCATCCTGAAGGATTTTTGATGTTCTAGACGAAAATCAAATCACACCCAAAACCATCACCTGATCCTTCCCCAACCCCCAAAATCGATCAAGACTTCAAAATAAATACTTGACATGTACTAGAAAAAGATACTCCTAATCAAGATCTATCATTATAGATATAGATGAGTCATTTTGGAGCATCCTGAAGGATTTTTGATGTTCTAGACGAAAATCAAATCACACCCAAAACCATCACCTGATCCTTCCCAACCCCCAAAATCGATCAAGACTTCAAAATAGATACTTGACATGTACTAGAAAAAGATACTCCTAATCAAGATCTATCATTATGGATATAGATGAGTCATTTTGGAGCATCCTGAAGGATTTTTGATGTTCTAGACGAAAAATCAAATCACACCCAAAACCATCACCTGATCCTTCCCAACCCCCAAAATCGATCAAGACTTCAAAATAGATACTTGACATGTACTAGAAAAAGATACTCCTAATCAAGATATATCATTATAGATATAGATGAGTCATTTTGGAGCATCCTGAAGGATTTTTGATGTTCTAGACAAAAATCAAATCACACCCAAAACCATCACCTGAATCCTTCCCAACCCCCAAAATCGATCAAGACTTCAAAATAGATACTTGACATGTACTAGAAAAAGATACTCCTAATCAAGATCTATCATTATAGATATAGATGAGTCATTTTGGAGCATCCTGAAGGATTTTTGATGTTCTAGACGAAAATCAAATCACACCCAAAACCATCACCTGATCCTTCCCAACCCCCCAAAATCGATCAAGACTTCAAAATAGATACTTGACATGTACTAGAAAAAGATACTCCTAATCGAGATCTATCATTATAGAATATGGATGAGTCATTTTGGAGCATCCTGAAGGATTTTTGATGTTCTAGACGAAAATCAAATCACACCCAAAACCATCACCTGATCCTTCCCAACCCCCAAAATCGATCAAGACTTCAAAATAGATACTTGACATGTACTAGAAAAAGATACTCCTAATCAAGATCTATCATTATAGTTATAGATGAGTCATTTTGGAGCATCCTGAAGGATTTTTGATGTTCTAGACGAAAATCAAATCACACCCAAAACCATCACCTGATCCTTCCCAACCCCCAAAAATCGATCAAGACTTCAAAATAGATACTTGACATGTGCTAGAAAAAGATACTCCTAATCAAGATCTATCATTATAGATATAGATGAGTCATTTTGGAGCATCCTGAAGGATTTTTGATGTTCTAGACGAAAATCAAATCACACCCCAAACCATCACCTGATCCTTCCCAACCCCCAAAATCGATCAAGACTTCAAAATAGATACTTGACATGTACTAGAAAAAGATACTCCTAATCAAGATCTATCATTATAGATATAGATGAGTCATTTTGGAGCATCCTGAAGGATTTTTGATGTTCTAGACGAAAATCAAATCACACCCAAAACCATCACCTGATCCTTCCCAACCCCCAAAATCGATCAAGACTTCAAATAGATACTTGACATGTACTAGAAAAAGATACTCCTAATCAAGATCTATCATTATAAATATAGATGAATCATTTTGGAGCATCCTGAAGGATTTTTGATGTTCTAGACGAAAATCAAATCACACCCAAAACCATCACCTGATCCTTCCCAACCCCCAAAATCGATCAAGACTTCAAAATAGATACTTGGCATGTACTAGAAAAAGATACTCCTAATCAAGATCTATCATTATAGATATAGATGAGTCATTTTGGAGCATCCTGAAGGATTTTTGATGTTCTAGACGAAAATCAAATCACACCCAAAACCATCACCTGATCCTTCCCAACCCCCAAAATCGATCAAGACTTCAAAATAGATACTTGACATGTACTTAGAAAAAGATACTCCTAATCAAGATCTATCACTTATAGATATAGATGAGTCATTTTGGAGCATCCTGAAGGATTTTTGATGTTCTAGACGAAAATCAAATCACACCCAAAACCATCACCTGATCCTTCCCAACCCCCAAAATCGATCAAACTTCAAAATAGATACCTTGACATGTACCTAGAAAAAGATACTCCTAATCAAGATCTATCACTTATAGATATAGATGAGTCATTTTGGAGCATCCTGAAGGATTTTTGATGTTCTAGACGAAAATCAAATCACACCCAAAACCATCACCTGATCCTTCCCAACCCCCAAAATCGATCAAGACTTCAAAATAGATACTTGACATGTACCTAGAAAAAGATACTCCTAATCAAGATCTATCATTATAGATATAGATGAGTCATTTTGGAGCATCCTGAAGGATTTTTGATGTTCTAGACGAAAATCAAATCACACCCAAAACCATCACCTGATCCTTCCCAACCCCCAAAATCGATCAAGACTTCAAAATAGATACTTGACATGTACTAGAAAAAGATACTCCTAATCAAGATCTATCATTATAGATATAGATGAGTCATTTTGGAGCATCCTGAAGGATTTTTGATGTTCTAGACGAAAATCAAATCACACCCAAAACCATCACCTGATCCTTCCCAACCCCCAAAATCGATCAAGACTTCAAAATAGATACTTGACATGTACTAGAAAAAGATACTCCTAATCAAGATCTATCATTATAGATATAGGATGAGTCATTTTGGAGCATCCTGAAGGATTTTTGATGTTCTAGACGAAAATCAAATCACAACCCAAAACCATCACCTGATCCTTCCCAACCCCCAAAATCGATCAAGACTTCAAAATAGATACTTGGCATGTACTAGAAAAAGATACTCCTAATCAAGATCTATCATTATAGATATAGATGAGTCATTTTGGAGCATCCTGAAGGATTTTTGATGTTCTAGACGAAAATCAAATCACACCCAAAACCATCACCTGATCCTTCCCAACCCCCAAAATCGATCAAGACTTCAAAATAGATACTTGGACATGTACTAGAAAAAGATACTCCTAATCAAGATCTATCATTATAGATATAGATGAGTCATTTTGGAGCATCCTGAAGGATTTTTGATGTTCTAGACGAAAATCAAAATCACACCCAAAACCATCACCTGATCCTTCCCAACCCCCAAAATCGATCAAGACTTCAAAATAGATACTTGACATGTACTAGAAAAAGATACTCCTAATCAAGATCTATCATTATAGATATAGATGAGTCATTTTGGAGCATCCTGAAGGATTTTTGATGTTCTAGACGAAAATCAAATCACACCCCAAAACCATCACCTGATCCTTCCCAACCCCCAAAATCGATCAAGACTTCAAAATAGATACTTGACATGTACTAGAAAAAGATACTCCTAATCAAGATCTATCATTATAGATATAGATGAGTCATTTTGGAGCATCCTGAAGGATTTTTGATGTTCTAGAACGAAAATCAAATCACACCCAAAACCATCACCTGATCCTTCCCAACCCCCAAAATCGATCAAGACTTCAAAATAAATACTTGACATGTACCAAGAAAAAGATACTCCTAATCAAGATCTATCATTATAGATATAGATGAGTCATTTTGGAGCATCCTGAAGGATTTTTGATGTTCTAGACGAAAATCAAATCACACCCCAAAACCATCACCCTGATC
>NW_026605712.1:0-70102 GCF_945859685.1 Eupeodes corollae | reverse complement strand
CAAAATAGATACTTGACATGTACTAGAAAAAGATACTCCTAATCAAGATCTATCATTATAGATATAGATGAGTCATTTTGGAGCATCCTGAAGGATTTTTGATGTTCTAGACGAAAATCAAATCACACCCAAAACCATCACCTGATCCTTCCCAACCCCCAAAATCGATCAAGACTTCAAAATAGATACTTGACATGTACTAGAAAAAGATACTCCTAATCAAGATCTATCATTATAGATATAGATGAGTCATTTTGGAGCATCCTGAAGGATTTTTGATGTTCTAGACGAAAATCAAATCACACCCAAAACCATCACCTGATCCTTCCCAACCCCCAAAATCGATCAAGACTTCAAAATAGATACTTGACATGTACTAGAAAAAGATACTCCTAATCAAGATCTATCATTATAGATATAGATGAGTCATTTTGGAGCATCCTGAAGGATTTTTGATGTTCTAGACGAAAATCAAATCACACCCAAAACCATCACCTGATCCTTCCCAACCCCAAAATCGATCAAGACTTCAAAATAGACACTTGACATGTACTAGAAAAAGATACTCCTAATCAAGATCTATCATTATAGATATAGATGAGTCATTTTGGAGCATCCTGAAGGATTTTTGATGTTCTAGACGAAAATCAAATCACACCCAAAACCATCACCTGATCCTTCCCAACCCCCAAAATCGATCAAGACTTCAAAATAGATACTTGACATGTACTAGAAAAAGATACTCCTAATCAAGATCTATCATTATAGATATAGATGAGTCATTTTGGAGCATCCTGAAGGATTTTTGATGTTCTAGACGAAAATCAAATCACACCCAAAACCATCACCTGATCCTTCCCAATCCCCAAAATCGATCAAGACTTCAAAATAGATACTTGACATGTACTAGAAAAAGATACTCCTAATCAAGATCTATCATTATAGATATAGATGAGTCATTTTGGAGCATCCTGAAGGATTTTTGATGTTCTAGACGAAAATCAAATCACACCCAAAACCATCACCTGATCCTTCCCAACCCCCAAAATCGATCAAGACTTCAAAAAAGATACTTGACATGTACTAGAAAAAGATACTCCTAATCAAGATCTATCATTATAGATATAGATGAGTCATTTTGGAGCATCCTGAAGGATTTTTGATGTTCTAGACGAAAATCAAATCACACCCAAAACCATCACCTGATCCTTCCCAATCCCAAAAATCGATCAAGACTTCAAAATAGATACTTGACATGTACTAGAAAAAGATACTCCTAATCAAGATCTATCATTATAGATATAGATGAGTCATTTTGGAGCATACTGAAGGATTTTTGATGTTCTAGACGAAAATCAAATCACACCCAAAACCATCACCTGATCCTTCCCAACCCCCAAAATCGATCAAGACTTCAAAATAGATACTTGACATGTACTAGAAAAAGATACTCCTAATCAAGATCTATCATTATAGATATAGATGAGTCATTTTGGAGCATCCTGAAGGATTTTTGATGTTCTAGACGAAAATCAAATCACACCCAAAACCATCACCTGATCCTTCCAACCCCCAAAATCGATCAAGACTTCAAAATAGATACTTGACATGTACTAGAAAAAGATACTCCTAATCAAGATCTATCATTATAGATATAGATGAGTCATTTTGGAGCATCCTGAAGGATTTTTGATGTTCTAGACGAAAATCAAATCACACCCAAAACCATCACCTGATCCTTCCCAACCCCCAAAATCGATCAAGACTTCAAAATAGATACTTGACATGTACTAGAAAAAGATACTCCTAATCAAGATCTATCATTATAGATATAGATGAGTCATTTTGGAGCATCCTGAAGGATTTTTGATGTTCTAGACGAAAATCAAATCACACCCAAAACCATCACCTGATCCTTCCCAACCCCCAAAATCGATCAAGACTTTAAAATAGATACTTGACATGTACTAGAAAAAGATACTCCTAATCAAGATCTATCATTAAAGATATAGATGAGTCATTTTGGAGCATCCTGAAGGATTTTTGATGTTCTAGACGAAAATCAAATCACACCCAAAACCATAACCTGATCCTTCCCAACCCCCAAAATCGATCAAGACTTCAAAATAGATACTTGACATGTACTAGAAAAAGATACTCCTAATCAAGATCTATCATTATAGATATAGATGAGTCATTTTGGAGCATCCTGAAGGATTTTTGATGTTCTAGACGAAAATCAAATCACACCCAAAACCATCACTTGATCCTTCCCAACCCCCAAAATCTATCAAGACATCAAAATAGATACTTGACATGTACTAGAAAAAGATACTCCTAATCAAGATCTATCATTATAGATATAGATGAGTCATTTTGGAGCATCCTGAAGGATTTTTGATGTTCTAGACGAAAATCAAATCACACCCAAAACCATCACCTGATCCTTCCCAACCCCCAAAATCGATCAAGACTTCAAAATAGATACTTGACATGTACTAGAAAAAGATACTCCTAATCAAGATCTATCATTATAGATATAGATGAGTCATTTTGGAGCATCCTGAAGGATTTTTGATGTTCTAGACGAAAATCAAATCACACCCAAAACCATCACCTGATCCTTCCCAACCCCCAAAATCGATCAAGACTTCAAAATAGATACTTGACATGTACTAGAAAAAGATACTCCTAATCAAGATCTATCATTATACATATAGATGAGTCATTTTGGAGCATCCTGAAGGATTTTTGATGTTCTAGACGAAAATCAAATCACACCCAAAACCATCACCTGATCCTTCCCAACCCCCAAAATCGATCAAGACTTCAAAATAGATACTTGACATGTACTAGAAAAAGATACTCCTAATCAAGATCTATCATTAAAGATATAGATGAGTCATTTTGGAGCATCCTGAAGGATTTTTGATGTTCTAGACGAAAATCAAATCACACCCAAAACCATAACCTGATCCTTCCCAAACCCCCAAAATCGATCAAGACTTCAAAATAGATACTTGAATGTACTAGAAAAAGATACTCCTAATCAAGATCTATCATTATAGATATAGATGAGTCATTTTGGAGCATCCTGAAGGATTTTTGATGTTCTAGACGAAAATCAAATCACACCCAAAACCATCACTTGATCCTTCCAACCCCCAAAATCGATCAAGACTTCAAAATAGATACTTGACATGTACTAGAAAAAGATACTCCTAATCAAGATCTATCATTATAGATATAGATGAGTCATTTTGGAGCATCCTGAAGGATTTTTGATGTTCTAGACGAAAATCAAATCACACCCAAAACCATCACCTGATCCTTCCCAACCCCCAAAATCGATCAAGACTTCAAAATAGATACTTGACATGTACTAGAAAAAGATACTCCTAATCAAGATCTATCATTAAAGATATAGATGAGTCATTTTGGAGCATCCTGAAGGATTTTTGATGTTCTAGACGAAAATCAAATCACACCCAAAACCATAACCTGATCCTTCCCAACCCCCAAAATCGATCAAGACTTCAAAATAGATACTTGACATGTACTAGAAAAAGATACTCCTAATCAAGATCTATCACTATAGATATAGATGAGTCATTTTGGAGCATCCTGAAGGATTTTTGATGTTCTAGACGAAAATCAAATCACACCCAAAACCATCACCTGATCCTTCCCAACCCCCAAAATCGATCAAGACTTCAAAATAGATACTTGACATGTACTAGAAAAAGATACTCCTAATCAAGATCTATCATTATAGATATAGATGAGTCATTTTGGAGCATCCTGAAGGATTTTTGATGTTCTAGACGAAAATCAAATCACACCCAAAACCATCACCTGATCCTTCCCAACCCCCAAAATCGATCAAGACTTCAAAATAGATACTTGACATGTACTAGAAAAAGATACTCCTAATCAAGATCTATCATTATAGATATAGATGAGTCATTTTGGAGCATCCTGAAGGATTTTTGATGTTCTAGACGAAAATCAAATCACACCAAAAACCATCACCTGATCCTTCCCAACCCCCAAAATCGATCAAGACTTCAAAATAGATACTTGACATGTACTAGAAAAAGATACTCCTAATCAAGATCTATCATTATAGATATAGATGAGTCATTTTGGAGCATCCTGAAGGATTTTTGATGTTCTAGACGAAAATCAAATCACACCCAAAACCATCACCTGATCCTTCCCAACCCCCAAAATCGATCAAGACTTCAAAATAGATACTTGACATGTACTAGAAAAAGATACTCCTAATCAAGATCTATCATTATACATATAGATGAGTCATTTTGGAGCATCCTGAAGGATTTTTGATGTTCTAGACGAAAATCAAATCACACCCAAAACCATCACCTGATCCTTCCCAACCCCCAAAATCGATCAAGACTTCAAAATAGATACTTGACATGTACTAGAAAAAGATACTCCTAATCAAGATCTATCATTATAGATATAGATGAGTCATTTTGGAGCATCCTGAAGGATTTTTGATGTTCTAGACGAAAATCAAATCACACCCAAAACCATCACCTGATCCTTCCCAACCCCCAAAATCGATCAAGACTTCAAAATAGATACTTGACATGTACTAGAAAAAGATACTCCTAATCAAGATCTATCATTATAGATATAGATGAGTCATTTTGGAGCATCCTGAAGGATTTTTGATGTTCTAGACGAAAATCAAATCACACCCAAAACCATCACCTGATCCTTCCCAACCCCCAAAATCGATCAAGACTTCAAAATAGATACTTGACATGTACTAGAAAAAGATACTCCTAATCAAGATCTATCATTATAGATATAGATGAGTCATTTTGGAGCATCCTGAAGGATTTTTGATGTTCTAGACGAAAATCAAATCACACCCAAAACCATCACCTGATCCTTCCCAACCCCCAAAATCGATCAAGACTTCAAAATAGATACTTGACATGTACTAGAAAAAGATACTCCTAATCAAGATCTATCATTATAGATATAGATGAGTCATTTTGGAGCATCCTGAAGGATTTTTGATGTTCTAGACGAAAATCAAATCACACCCAAAACCATCACCTGATCCTTCCCAACCCCCAAAATCGATCAAGACTTCAAAATAGATACTTGACATGTACTAGAAAAAGATACTCCTAATCAAGATCTATCATTATAGATATAGATGAGTCATTTTGGAGCATCCTGAAGGATTTTTGATGTTCTAGACGAAAATCAAATCACACCCAAAACCATCACCTGATCCTTCCCAACCCCCAAAATCGATCAAGACTTCAAAATAGATACTTGACATGTACTAGAAAAAGATACTCCTAATCAAGATCTATAATTATAGATATAGATGAGTCATTTTGGAGCATCCTGAAGGATTTTTGATGTTCTAGACGAAAATCAAATCACACCCAAAACCATCACCTGATCCTTCCCAACCCCCAAAATCGATCAAGACTTCAAAATAGATACTTGACATGTACTAGAAAAAGATACTCCTAATCAAGATCTATCATTATAGATATAGATGAGTCATTTTGGAGCATCCTGAAGGATTTTTGATGTTCTAGACGAAAATCAAATCACACCCAAAACCATCACCTGATCCTTCCCAACCCCCAAAATCGATCAAGACTTCAAAATAGATACTTGACATGTACTAGAAAAAGATACTCCTAATCAAGATCCATCATTATAGATATAGATGAGTCATTTTGGAGCATCCTGAAGGATTTTTGATGTTCTAGACGAAAATCAAATCACACCCAAAACCATCACCTGATCCTTCCAACCCCCAAAATCGATCAAGACTTCAAAATAGATACTTGACATGTACTAGAAAAAGATACTCCTAATCAAGATCTATCATTATAGATATAGATGAGTCATTTTGGAGCATCCTGAAGGATTTTTGATGTTCTAGACGAAAATCAAATCACACCCAAAACCATCACCTGATCCTTCCCAACCCCCAAAATCGATCAAGACTTCAAAATAGATACTTGACATGTACTAGAAAAAGATACTCCTAATCAAGATCTATCATTATAGATATAGATGAGTCATTTTGGAGCATCCTGAAGGATTTTTGATGTTCTAGACGAAAATCAAATCACACCCAAAACCATCACCTGATCCTTCCCAGCCCCCAAAATCGATCAAGACTTCAAAATAGATACTTGACATGTACTAGAAAAAGATACTCCTAATCAAGATCTATCATTATAGATATAGATGAGTCATTTTGGAGCATCCTGAAGGATTTTTGATGTTCTAGACGAAAATCAAACCACACCCAAAACCATCACCTGATCCTTCCCAACCCCCAAAATCGATCAAGACTTCAAAATAGATACTTGACATGTACTAGAAAAAGATACTCCTAATCAAGATCTATCATTATAGATATAGATGAGTCATTTTGGAGCATCCTGAAGGATTTTTGGTGTTCTAGACGAAAATCAAATCACACCCAAAACCATCACCTGATCCTTCTCAACCCCCAAAATCGATCAAGACTTCAAAATAGATACTTGACATGTACTAGAAAAAGATACTCCTAATCAAGATCTATCATTATAGATATAGATGAGTCATTTTGGAGCATCCTGAAGGATTTTTGATGTTCTAGACGAAAATCAAATCACACCCAAAACCATCACCTGATCCTTCCCAACCCCCAAAATCGATCAAGACTTCAAAATAGATACTTGACATGTACTAGAAAAAGATACTCCTAATCAAGATCTATCATTATAGATATAGATGAGTCATTTTGGAGCATCCTGAAGGATTTTTGATGTTCTAGACGAAAATCAAATCACACCCAAAACCATCACCTGATCCTTCCCAACCCCCAAAATCGATCAAGACTTCAAAATAGGTACTTGACATTAACTAGAAAAAGATACTCCTAATCAAGATCTATCATTATAGATATAGATGAGTCATTTTGGAGCATCCTAAAGGATTTTTGATGTTCTAGACGAAAATCAAATCACACCCAAAACCATCACCTGATCCTTCCCAACCCCCAAAATCGATCAAGACTTCAAAATAGATACTTGACATGTACTAGAAAAAGATACTCCTAATCAAGATCTATCATTATAGATATAGATGAGTCATTTTGGAGCATCCTGAAGGATTTTTGATGTTCTAGACGAAAATCAAATCACACCCAAAACCATCACCTGATCCTTCCCAACCCCCAAAATCGATCAAGACTTCAAAATAGATACTTGACATGTACTAGAAAAAGATACTCCTAATCAAGATCTATCATTATAGATATAGATGAGTCATTTTGGAGCATCCTGAAGGATTTTTGATGTTCTAGACGAAAATCAAATCACACCCAAAACCATAACCTGATCCTTCCCAACCCCCAAAATCGATCAAGACTTCAAAATAGATACTTGACATGTACTAGAAAAAGATACTCCTAATCAAGATCTATCATTATAGATATAGATGAGTCATTTTGGAGCATCCTGAAGGATTTTTGATGTTCTAGACGAAAATCAAATCACACCCAAAACCATCACCTGATCCTTCCCAACCCCCAAAATCGATCAAGACTTCAAAATAGATACTTGACATGTACTAGAAAAAGATACTCCTAATCAAGATCTATCATTATAGATATAGATGAGTCATTTTGGAGCATCCTGAAGGATTTTTGATGTTCTAGACGAAAATCAAATCACACCCAAAACCATCACCTGATCCTTCCCAACCCCCAAAATCGATCAAGACTTCAAAATAGATACTTGACATGTACTAGAAAAAGATACTCCTAATCAAGATCTATCATTATAGATATAGATGAGTCATTTTGGAGCATCCTGAAGGATTTTTGATGTTCTAGACGAAAATCAAATCACACCCAAAACCATCACCTGATCCTTCCCAACCCCCAAAATCGATCAAGACTTCAAAATAGATACTTGACATGTACTAGAAAAAGATACTCCTAATCAAGATCTATCATTATAGATATAGATGAGTCATTTTGGAGCATCCTGAAGGATTTTTGATGTTCTAGACGAAAATCAAATCACACCCAAAACCATCACCTGATCCTTCCCAACCCCCAAAATCGATCAAGACTTCAAAATAGATACTTGACATGTACTAGAAAAAGATACTCCTAATCAAGATCTATCATTATAGATATAGATGAGTCATTTTGGAGCATCCTGAAGGATTTTTGATGTTCTAGACGAAAATCAAATCACACCCAAAACCATCACCTGATCCTTCCCAACCCCCAAAATCGATCAAGACTTCAAAATAGATACTTGACATGTACTAGAAAAAGATACTCCTAATCAAGATCTATCATTATAGATATAGATGAGTCATTTTGGAGCATCCTGAAGGATTTTTGATGTTCTAGACGAAAATCAAATCACACCCAAAACCATCACCTGATCCTTCCCAACCCCCAAAATCGATCAAGACTTCAAAATAGATACTTGACATGTACTAGAAAAAGATACTCCTAATCAAGATCTATCATTATAGATATAGATGAGTCATTTTGGAGCATCCTGAAGGATTTTTGATGTTCTAGACGAAAATCAAATCACACCCAAAACCATCACCTGATCCTTCCCAACCCCCAAAATCGATCAAGACTTCAAAATAGATACTTGACATGTACTAGAAAAAGATACTCCTAATCAAGATCTATCATTATAGATATAGATGAGTCATTTTGGAGCATCCTGAAGGATTTTTGATGTTCTAGACGAAAATCAAATCACACCCAAAACCATCACCTGATCCTTCCCAACCCCCAAAATCGATCAAGACTTCAAAATAGATACTTGACATGTACTAGAAAAAGATACTCCTAATCAAGATCTATCATTATAGATATAGATGAGTCATTTTGGAGCATCCTGAAGGATTTTTGATGTTCTAGACGAAAATCAAGTCACACCCAAAACCATCACCTGATCCTTCCCAACCCCCAAAATCGATCAAGACTTCAAAATAGATACTTGACATGTACTAGAAAAAGATACTCCTAATCAAGATCTATCATTATAGATATAGATGAGTCATTTTGGAGCATCCTGAAGGATTTTTGATGTTCTAGACGAAAATCAAATCACACCCAAAACCATCACCTGATCCTTCCCAACCCCCAAAATCGATCAAGACTTCAAAATAGATACTTGACATGTACTAGAAAAAGATACTCCTAATCAAGATCTATCATTATAGATATAGATGAGTCATTTTGGAGCATCCTGAAGGATTTTTGATGTTCTAGACGAAAATCAAATCACACCCAAAACCATCACCTGATCCTTCCCAACCCCCAAAATCGATCAAGACTTCAAAATAGATACTTGACATGTACTAGAAAAAGATACTCCTAATCAAGATCTATCATTATAGATATAGATGAGTCATTTTAGAGCATCCTGAAGGATTTTTGATGTTCTAGACGAAAATAAAATCACACCCAAAACCATCACCTGATCCTTCCCAACCCCCAAAATCGATCAAGACTTCAAAATAGATACTTGACATGTACTAGAAAAAGATACTCCTAATCAAGATCTATCATTATAGATATAGATGAGTCATTTTGGAGCATCCTGAAGGATTTTTGATGTTCTAGACGAAAATCAAATCACACCCAAAACCATCACCTGATCCTTCCCAACCCCCAAAATCGATCAAGACTTCAAAATAGATACTTGACATGTACTAGAAAAAGATACTCCTAATCAAGATCTATCATTATAGATATAGATGAGTCATTTTGGAGCATCCTGAAGGATTTTTGATGTTCTAGACGAAAATCAAATCACACCCAAAACCATCACCTGATCCTTCCCAACCCCCAAAATCGATCAAGACTTCAAAATAGATACTTGACATGTACTAGAAAAAGATACTCCTAATCAAGATCTATCATTATAGATATAGATGAGTCATTTTGGAGCATCCTGAAGGATTTTTGATGTTCTAGACGAAAATCAAATCACACCCAAAACCATCACCTGATCCTTCCCAACCCCCAAAATCGATCAAGACTTCAAAATAGATACTTGACATGTACTAGAAAAAGATACTCCTAATCAAGATCTATCATTATAGATATAGATGAGTCATTTTGGAGCATCCTGAAGGATTTTTGATGTTCTAGACGAAAATCAAATCACACCCAAAACCATCACCTGATCCTTCCCAACCCCCAAAATCGATCAAGACTTCAAAATAGATACTTGACATGTACTAGAAAAAGATACTCCTAATCAAGATCTATCATTATAGATATAGATGAGTCATTTTGGAGCATCCTGAACGATTTTTGATGTTCTAGACGAAAATCAAATCACACCCAAAACCATCACCTGATCCTTCCCAACCCCCAAAATCGATCAAGACTTCAAAATAGATACTTGACATGTACTAGAAAAAGATACTCCTAATCAAGATCTATCATTATAGATATAGATGAGTCATTTTGGAGCATCCTGAAGGATTTTTGATGTTCTAGACGAAAATCAAATCACACCCAAAACCATCACCTGATCCTTCCCAACCCCCAAAATCGATCAAGACTTCAAAATAGATACTTGACATGTACTAGAAAAAGATACTCCTAATCAAGATCTATCATTATAGATATAGATGAGTCATTTTGGAGCATCCTGAAGGATTTTTGATGTTCTAGACGAAAATCAAATCACACCCAAAACCATCACCTGATCCTTCCCAACCCCCAAAATCGATCAAGACTTCAAAATAGATACTTGACATGTACTAGAAAAAGATACTCCTAATCAAGATCTATCATTATAGATATAGATGAGTCATTTTGGAGCATCCTGAAGGATTTTTGATGTTCTAGACGAAAATCAAATCACACCCAAAACCATCACCTGATCCTTCCCAACCCCCAAAATCGATCAAGACTTCAAAATAGATACTTGACATGTACTAGAAAAAGATACTCCTAATCAAGATCTATCATTATAGATATAGATGAGTCATTTTGGAGCATCCTGAAGGATTTTTGATGTTCTAGACGAAAATCAAGTCACACCCAAAACCATCACCTGATCCTTCCCAACCCCCAAAATCGATCAAGACTTCAAAATAGATACTTGACATGTACTAGAAAAAGATACTCCTAATCAAGATCTATCATTATAGATATAGATGAGTCATTTTGGAGCATCCTGAAGGATTTTTGATGTTCTAGACGAAAATCAAATCACACCCAAAACCATCACCTGATCCTTCCCAACCCCCAAAATCGATCAAGACTTCAAAATAGATACTTGACATGTACTAGAAAAAGATACTCCTAATCAAGATCTATCATTATAGATATAGATGAGTCATTTTGGAGCATCCTGAAGGATTTTTGATGTTCTAGACGAAAATCAAATCACACCCAAAACCATCACCTGATCCTTCCCAACCCCCAAAATCGATCAAGACTTCAAAATAGATACTTGACATGTACTAGAAAAAGATACTCCTAATCAAGATCTATCATTATAGATATAGATGAGTCATTTTGGAGCATCCTGAAGGATTTTTGATGTTCTAGACGAAAATAAAATCACACCCAAAACCATCACCTGATCCTTCCCAACCCCCAAAATCGATCAAGACTTCAAAATAGATACTTGACATGTACTAGAAAAAGATACTCCTAATCAAGATCTATCATTATAGATATAGATGAGTCATTTTGGAGCATCCTGAAGGATTTTTGATGTTCTAGACGAAAATCAAATCACACCCAAAACCATCACCTGATCCTTCCCAACCCCCAAAATCGATCAAGACTTCAAAATAGATACTTGACATGTACTAGAAAAAGATACTCCTAATCAAGATCTATCATTATAGATATAGATGAGTCATTTTGGAGCATCCTGAAGGATTTTTGATGTTCTAGACGAAAATCAAATCACACCCAAAACCATCACCTGATCCTTCCCAACCCCCAAAATCGATCAAGACTTCAAAATAGATACTTGACATGTACTAGAAAAAGATACTCCTAATCAAGATCTATCATTATAGATATAGATGAGTCATTTTGGAGCATCCTGAAGGATTTTTGATGTTCTAGACGAAAATCAAATCACACCCAAAACCATCACCTGATCCTTCCCAACCCCCAAAATCGATCAAGACTTCAAAATAGATACTTGACATGTACTAGAAAAAGATACTCCTAATCAAGATCTATCATTATAGATATAGATGAGTCATTTTGGAGCATCCTGAAGGATTTTTGATGTTCTAGACGAAAATCAAATCACACCCAAAACCATCACCTGATCCTTCCCAACCCCCAAAATCGATCAAGACTTCAAAATAGATACTTGACATTTCCTAGAAAAAGATACTCCTAATCAAGATCTATCATTATAGATATAGATGAGTCATTTTGGAGCATCCTGAAGGATTTTTGATGTTCTAGACGAAAATCAAATCACACCCAAAACCATCACCTGATCCTTCCCAACCCCCAAAATCGATCAAGACTTCAAAATAGATACTTGACATGTACTAGAAAAAGATACTCCTAATCAAGATCTATCATTATAGATATAGATGAGTCATTTTGGAGCATCCTGAAGGATTTTTGATGTTCTAGACGAAAATCAAATCACACCCAAAATTATCACCTGATCCTTCCCAACCCCCAAAATCGATCAAGACTTCAAAATAGATACTTGACATGTACTAGAAAAAGATACTCCTAATCAAGATCTATCATTATAGATATAGATGAGTCATTTTGGAGCATCCTGAAGGATTTTTGATGTTCTAGACGAAAATCAAATCACACCCAAAACCATCACCTGATCCTTCCCAACCCCCAAAATCGATCAAGACTTCAAAATAGATACTTGACATGTACTAGAAAAAGATACTCCTAATCAAGATCTATCATTATAGATATAGATGAGTCATTTTGGAGCATCCTGAAGGATTTTTGATGTTCTAGACGAAAATCAAATCACACCCAAAACCATCACCTGATCCTTCCCAACCCCCAAAATCGATCAAGACTTCAAAATAGATACTTGACATGTACTAGAAAAAGATACTCCTAATCAAGATCTATCATTATAGATATAGATGAGTCATTTTGGAGCATCCTGAAGGATTTTTGATGTTCTAGACGAAAATCAAATCACACCCAAAACCATCACCTGATCCTTCCCAACCCCCAAAATCGATCAAGCCTTCAAAATAGATACTTGACATGTACTAGAAAAAGATACTCCTAATCAAGATCTATCATTATAGATATAGATGAGTCATTTTGGAGCATCCTGAAGGATTTTTGATGTTCTAGACGAAAATCAAATCACACCCAAAACCATCACCTGATCCTTCCCAACCCCCAAAATCGATCAAGACTTCAAAATAGATACTTGACATGTACTAGAAAAAGATACTCCTAATCAAGATCTATCATTATAGATATAGATGAGTCATTTTGGAGCATCCTGAAGGATTTTTGATGTTCTAGACGAAAATCAAATCACACCCAAAACCATCACCTGATCCTTCCCAACCCCCAAAATCGATCAAGACTTAAAAATAGATACTTGACATGTACTAGAAAAAGATACTCCTAATCAAGATCTATCATTATAGATATAGATGAGTCATTTTGGAGCATCCTGAAGGATTTTTGATGTTCTAGACGAAAATCAAATCACACCCAAAACCATCACCTGATCCTTCCCAACCCCCAAAATCGATCAAGACTTCAAAATAGATACTTGACATGTACTAGAAAAAGATACTCCTAATCAAGATCTATCATTATAGATATAGATGAGTCATTAAGAATTTTTGATGTTCTAGACGAAAATCAAATCACACCCAAAACCATCACCTGATCCTTCCCAACCCCCAAAATCGATCAAGACTTCAAAATAGATACTTGACATGTACTAGAAAAAGATACTCCTAATCAAGATCTATCATTATAGATATAGATGAGTCATTTTGGAGCATCCTGAAGGATTTTTGATGTTCTAGACGAAAATCAAATCACACCCAAAACCATCACCTGATCCTTCCCAACCCCCAAAATCGATCAAGACTTCAAAATAGATACTTGACATGTACTAGAAAAAGATACTCCTAATCAAGATCTATCATTATAGATATAGATGAGTCATTTTGGAGCATCCTGAAGGATTTTTGATGTTCTAGACGAAAATCAAATCACACCCAAAACCATCACCTGATCCTTCCCAACCCCCAAAATCGATCAAGACTTCAAAATAGATACTTGACATGTACTAGAAAAAGATACTCCTAATCAAGATCTATCATTATAGATATAGATGAGTCATTTTGGAGCATCCTGAAGGATTTTTGATGTTCTAGACGAAAATCAAATCACACCCAAAACCATCACCTGATCCTTCCCAACCCCCAAAATCGATCAAGACTTCAAAATAGATACTTGACATGTACTAGAAAAAGATACTCCTAATCAAGATCTATCATTATAGATATAGATGAGTCATTTTGGAGCATCCTGAAGGATTTTTGATGTTCTAGACGAAAATCAAATCACACCCAAAACCATCACCTGATCCTTCCCAACCCCCAAAATCGATCAAGACTTCAAAATAGATACTTGACATGTACTAGAAAAAGATACTCCTAATCAAGATCTATCATTATAGATATAGATGAGTCATTTTGGAGCATCCTGAAGGATTTTTGATGTTCTAGACGAAAATCAAATCACACCCAAAACCATCACCTGATCCTTCCCAACCCCCAAAATCGATCAAGACTTCAAAATAGATACTTGACATGTACTAGAAAAAGATACTCCTAATCAAGATCTATCATTATAGATATAGATGAGTCATTTTGGAGCATCCTGAAGGATTTTTGATGTTCTAGACGAAAATCAAATCACACACTCTTTCTTTAAACTGTCGTCTGAGCAACACGTACTTTTGTTCTCTCCAGTCTTTTTTTTCAATTTCCATCTAATTCTTATTTCAATTAATTTATGAAAATGTCGAAATCTTGTGCTAAGTGCAACGATAAATTGAAACGATCAGAATTGATTGTATGTCGGTTGTTTTGTGGACAGTATTTTCATAAAGATTGTGTTGGAATTTCTGCCGCAGAATCAAATTTTTTATTAAAATCGAACTTCAATTGGCAATGTGACACTTGTGCTCTCATTAATTTCTCAAACTTTTTTACTCGATTTACGGAGCTTTCTCAGTGTGTTCGAGAATTAAAGAGAGAGATTTGCTCCATACATGATTATTTGAAATGCTCCCAAAGTGTTCCTGTGAAACCAATTATAAATCAAGGATCATCATTAACTGATCTCACTAACAACTCATTAATTTCTTATCTTGTTAATCCTAATCCATCGACTTCCAATTTAAATAATGCAAGTGCAGATGTTGTCACTGAAAGTGTCTCCACTGCTTATCTTGAATCAAAAGAAGTGAATCATTTAACAAAATCACTGACTCATCCATCACCATCACCTAATGTGCTCTCTAATATATCTTCTTCTCCTCTCGCAAAGGTTGATAAAAAGAAAAACAAAAAAAATCCCCTTCGCGGCCCCGTTTCTAATGCTACCCTCCCCATCTATGGTACAATGACAAACCCTGAGTGCAAACTTAATGTTATACCTAGTAATAAGTGGGTGCATTTATCAAGTTTTTCGAATGACACTGAACCTGATTCAATAATTGAATATGTAGCCAATGCCACAAATATTCCAGCTCATTTAATCAAATGTTTCAAATTAATTAAAAAAGATGCAGTATTGACTGAACTACCGTTTGTTAACTTTAAATTAAGTGTTCCTGAAAATAAATTGGGTGAAGTTTTGCTTCCCTCAATATGGCCTGCATTTGTTCGCGTAAAGTTATTTGTTCCTTCTCCAAAAAACCAAACTCACATAAAAGCAAAAACAACAACTTAAAATCAATAATTACAGCTGAAAACAATAACAATAATCTTATAAACACTCAAATTAACTCTGCCTATGCCCAACATACATACGAGTATCTACCTGTTTCTCCTCTTTCATCAAAAAACTCACAATTTTTAATATTCTACCACAATGTTGGTGGACTACGTACGAAAATGAATGACATTCTTCTCTTCTCATCTTCTCAACAATTTGATGTAATTGCTCTAACTGAAACGTGGCTCTCTGAGAACCATTTCAGTTCGGAAATGTTTGACAACCAGCAGTTTAATGTTTATCGTAATGATCGCTGTTTGTTCACAACTGGACAGACTCGAGGGGGTGGTGTGTTAGTTGCAGTGCGTTCGTCTATCAAAAGTATGCAGTTAGAGTTGCCGTCTTCTTCAAATTCTACATTCAATATTGATCAATTAATTATTCCTTTTTGTGTTAATAATAATCATGATGTTTTTCTTATTATTAGTTATATACCACCGAAGAGTTCTTTTGAAGTATATAAAACGCATATCGATAATTGTTCATTTATATTAAATAATTTAACAGATAATCAGCATATTATAATCTTAGGTGATTTTAATTTACCTGCTGTAAATTGGGTCTTTGATCCGGATGATAAATATTTAATACCATTTAATGTTAGTAGTGATTGCGAGAGTGTGGTTGTTGATACTCTAGCTGAATTTGGGCTCAAACAAATCAATTGCTTTCGTAATAAACTTAATCGTTATCTTGATTTAGTTTTCACTGATAATGAGTTTGGTGTGAGTATTGACAGCCCTACTCCACCTCCTTTACCTAACTCCGAAAATCATCTTGTACTTTGCATATCATTTGAATTTTTAGAATATATAAAGCAAACTTCTGAAACTACTTCTTTTCTTAATTATGATAAATGTAACTTTCTTAATGTCTCAAATTTTTTGAATGGGGTTGATTGGTTCTCTATGTTTGAAAATGTTGACGTGGAGGAATCGTTTACTCTTTTAACGAATCTGCTGGGTGAGGCAATTGATTTATATACTCCTAAATATTTGAAGAAATCTGAAACTAAGCCCTGCTGGTTCAATAAAAAGCTCATTAATTTGAATAATCGAAAAAATAAAGCTTTCAAACTTTATCGTGATTCTAGGGATGATAATAGTCTATACATGAACTATCTTCGATGTAATCGTGAATTCAATTTTCTCAATAAATTCTTATACAACCAATATATTTTAAGTATTGAATCTAAAGTAAAACGAAATAGTAAATGTTTCTTTAAGTTTATAAATGACAAAAAAAGTACCACCGGAATTCCGAATTCTATACGGTATAATGGTCAAACATCTAGTGATCCGTCTACAATCTGCAATTTTTTTGCTGACTTTTTTCAATCCATCTTTAAACCTTCTTATAATCAAACGAGGCCTTGGTTGATGTCTTCATCTCAATTGATTAATATAAACCAATTATCAGTTGATAAAGAAGACATTATCTGTGAACTTTTAAAGTTACATGAAGATAAACACTCTGGGTATGATGGAATTGCTCCTATTGTTTTAAAAAAATGCTCTCTTTCCTTAGCAATCCCCCTTGAAATCATTTTCAACCGTTCTCTCCGTGAAGGTTGCTTTTTAAAACAATGGAAGAGTTCCTTTATTTATCCCGTTTTTAAATCAGGATCCAAAAATGATGTAACCAACTATCGTCCGATTTGCAAAATATCTGTGATCCCAAAGCTATTCGAAAAAATTATTTATAAAAAAATACTTTTTTTTGTGAAAGAAATAATCTCACCTTTGCAGCATGGTTTTATCAGTGGAAGATCAACTACAACTAATCTTACAATTTTTAGTAATTATGTACTCAAAGCTCTAGAACAAGGATACCAATGTGACGTGGTGTATACCGATTTCGCGAAAGCGTTCGACAGAGTTGAGCACTCAATATTGATTTCCAAATTGCATAACATCGGTTTTCATTCCAATTTATTGACATGGTTTAAATCTTACCTTACTGGCAGAATTCAATATGTTCGTATTAATAATGTTACTTCCAACCCTGTTTTTGTTACTTCCGGTGTACCACAGGAAAGTCATTTGGGTCCTCTCCTCTTTCTCTTGTTTATCAATGATATTCCCAGTTGTCTAAAAAATTGTTCTTGTTTGATGTATGCTGACGACCTTAAATTATTCCTGCGCATTCATTCTATTTCCGATTGTATAAAGCTGCAGAATGATCTTAACAATCTTTCCGTTTGGTGTTCTAACAACGATCTTCATTTAAATGTTTCTAAATGTCATAGTATGTTATTCTGTCGCGGCACCTCTCCAATTATGTTTTCTTACAGTTTACTTGGGTCAACCTTAACACAAGTAACTGAGAAAAAAGATTTGGGTGTAATCTTTGATTTAAAATTCGTATTCGCTAATCACATTGACTATATTATTTCTAAGGCCAGTTCTATGCTTGGATTTATTTCCAGGAACGCTAAAGACTTCTCTGATCCATATACTCTTAGAGCCTTATATTTTTCTTATGTTCGCTCAATTTTAGAATACTGCTCATCTATCTGGAATCCTATGTATATAACATATTCGGCGAGAATTGAACGAATTCAGAAACGCTTTACTAGAATTGCAATTCGGATATTGCGTTGGAACACGGATATGCCTTCATATAACACCAGGTGTTTGTTGTTGGGTATTCAATCCCTAGAATCACGACGTATTTATTTCGATGTAATGCTTGTAAGAGACTTAATAAATTATAAAATTAATTGCCCTCACTTGCTTTCGTTGATTGGCTTTTATGTTCCTTGTCGTGAATTACGTAATAATCGTTTATTTTGTGTATCCTTTCATAGGGTCAATTATGGAATCAATGAACCCTTTACTCGCTGTTTAAGACAAGCTAATTCTGTTTGTAATGCCATTGATTTTAATTTATATTTAAGTAGGGACTGTTTTTATTTATTTATTTATTTATTTGGTCTATAAGTACATGCTACTTTCTTAGACATAGCTTAAATTTAATAAAGAAAGAAAAACATTGCGTGCTAATAATAAATCAATAGAATTAGGTATATTATAAATAACGTTAATCAGGTACATAAACAATGGTATTCATTATTCTTTTTTTGAACAATTCTTTAGAACAGTCAAGTTCGATTACATCGGCATATTTGTTAAAAAATTGGCACGCTTTAGTAACCGGTTCATTTAATCCGTAATTCGTCGAATGATGTGTGATGAAGAAAAATTGATTAGCTCTTGGCCTAAGACAACGAGCTGGTGTATGTTTTATAAACATTTCAACTAAAGGAGCACAATCAATGTGTCCTGTTATTACATCTCTAGCAAGTGCAATCAAGAAATAAATTCTCCTAGTTTCTAGAGGTTTTATATCGATTAACGCGCACCGATCTTTATAAGTTGGTAAGGGCAAAGTCCATTCAAGTTTACGAAGAGAATATTTTGTGAATCTTTTTTGAATTCTTTCAATTCTATTAGAAGCATTTTTGTAGTAAGGAGACCAAACTACACAGCAATATTCCAAAATTGGACGAACAAAGCTGACAAAAAGTGATTTAACAGTATAAGGACACTTAAACTCATAAGAATTTCTAAACAAAAATCCAAGCATAGAATTGCCTCTAGATACAATATAGTCAACATGCATTATGAAATCAAGCCTGGAATCAAAAATAACTCCTAAATCCTTGTGATTGGAAACTCTTCGAAGTACGTTCTCAGATATAGAGTAGTTAAAGACTACTGGATTATAACATCTTGTAAATGTCATTATACAACATTTTTTGATATTTAAATCAAGGTCATTAAACATACACCATTTTGATATACAAGTTAAGTCTTTTTGAAGCTGCATACAATCAGAGAGCGAATTCACTGATCGATATATCTTAAAATCATCAGCAAAAGACAGGCAACTTGATTTTAAAACAACATTAGGTAAATCGTTAACAAAGAGTAAAAACAAGAGAGGGCCCAGATGACTACCTTGGGGTACTCCTGAATAATTAAAAATTAATTCCGATTTAATTCGACCAACTCTAACTGCTTGCACTCTGTTTTCTAGATAGCTTTTAACCCAATTTAACATCTGAGAGTGAAAACCCAAACATCTAAGCTTTAACAAAAGAATTTTATGGTTAACTCTATCGAATGCCTTTGAGAAGTCAGTGTATATAACATCTACTTGGCTTCGTTTCTCAAGTGCATTGATACAATAGTTCGTAAATAATGTGAGATTTGTTGCTGTGGATTTTCCACTGACAAAACCATGTTGATAGGGTGAGATATGTGCTTTAACAGCATCATACATTTTGGTTTTAACCAAGGATTCGAAAACTTTGGGAATCAGTTGGAGCTTTGCAATCGGTCTATAGTTTTCAATTGATTGCTTAGAGCCAGATTTAAAGATTGGTGTGATGAAAGAAAGTTTCCAAGAATCGAGGAAAACACCGTTTGAAAGAGACTGATTGAAAATTATTTGGAGTGGTTTCGATAAGTTGTACTTACAATTTTTAATGAAGATTTCAGGAATATTATCGGGTGGTAGACTAAGACTATTATCCAATTTACCAAGCGCCGACAGAATTTCTTCTTCTGATAGAGATATGATACCGACATCCGTTATAGCAGGGATTTCATAGTTTACTTCTGAGTAAGCTGAGTTTAATATGAAATTCGACTGAAAAAATGAAGCAAAAAAATTACATATATTATTCATGTCACTACTACCAATGCCTTTATAAGTCATATAACTAGGTATACCAAGGGATTTCCTCTTAGAATTTAAATACTGCCAAAAGCATTTAGAGTTTGTTTTAATGTTTGATTCTAAAGACCAAACATACTGTTTATACAAGAATTTTTTTAGAAAATCATATTCCCGACGTAAGCGACAAAATTCACTTCGGAAACCTGAATTGACCTTACTCATACCTTGCATTTTACACATTGCATTTTTTAGCCTTGTTAAACCTTTAGTGAACCAAACAGGCTTATTATTTTTCCTCATTCGCTTAACAGGGATGAAGGAAGAAAAAGTTTTGTAAATTAAGTTTAGCAAAGTCTTATAATTTCTTTCAACATCCTGAAAACACAAGATCGAACTCCAATCTACATTATTTAAAAAATTATTTATGCTGATGTAATCGGCCTTACTAAAATCGTATTTATAATCCACTTCAAGATTAGAACAATGTGTATTTTTAAAATTGATACACTTTAACTCTAAACGCAAAGCTTTATGATGTATACTATTATTCAGTAGAGGAAAGTCCTCTTCAAATAAGCACATTTCAAGGTCTTCTTGCACAAAAATAAGATCTAAGATTCTACCAATAGAGTTAGCAATATTATTCGTTTGAATACAATTTAAGGCTGACATAGTATCTAATACAAAGGTTTCGATTTCGTTTACAATATTATATGGGATAAGAGCTTTATCATCCTCAGAGAAAATCCAATTAACAGTACTCAAATTAAAGTCGCCTAAGACTACTATGTAAGAGTTACTATCTAATGTACCTTCAATGTCTTTAATATTGTTTACATGAGCATAATAAATGTCAATGTTTGATTTTGGAGGAATATAAGAAACAAAATAATAAATACTTAATTCGCTAAAGTTGTGAGTGAAGCTCACATGAACACATAATTGTTCTATCAAACCAGAAGAGTTTGTGAGAGATATTTGCCTACTCTTAAAATTACTCTTAACTGCAAGCAGCACACCACCTCCTCTAGTAAGTTCTGTACAGATTTTGTCTCTATCCCTTCTGTAGATTTCGTAACCAGTATTGCAGATTTCAGCATTAGAAATGTCATCACCCAGCCAAGTTTCTGTGAGAGCGATGATAGCATAATTACAATCACTTACGGCGTTATAAAAAGTAGACAATTTAGATCGCATTCCTCCAACGTTCTGGTAATACACTTGTATGGCATCGGATGAAGGATTTAATTTAGCAACAGAGGTAGTAATGGAGTAAGAATATTCAACAGCATTCAGGTTTTGACTATTGATGTTAATTGTAGATGGGAATGTCACATTTGTGTTCCCACTGACCTGTCGTTCACGTTTTTTGGAAATTGTTGGAAGGGTCGGACGCGTATTCCTTTGGGCCAAAAGTTTGCATTGAAGACAGCATCGAATGACTCAGCCGGAATACAAACTTTAAAATTAACTTTTTTTATTTGGTTTTAAAAAAAAATTGTTATTAATAATAAACTTCGGTGGTTAATGTTAATTGTACATCCTATTTTTTGTTATGTTTTATTTATTATTATTTATATAAACTTAATATTGTTCTAAGTAGTCTTTAAGAGCTGTGTCTCTGCTTGATGAATAAATAAATAAATAAATAAAAAAAAAAAAAAAAAAAAAAAAAAAAAACCATCACCTGATCCTTCCCAACCCCCAAAATCGATCAAGACTTCAAAATAGATACTTGACATGTACTAGAAAAAGATACTCCTAATCAAGATCTATCATTATAGATATAGATGAGTCATTTTGGAGCATCCTGAAGGATTTTTGATGTTCTAGACGAAAATCAAATCACACCCAAAACCATCACCTGATCCTTCCCAACCCCCAAAATCGATCAAGACTTCAAAATAGATACTTGACATGTACTAGAAAAAGATACTCCTAATCAAGATCTATCATTATAGATATAGATGAGTCATTTTGGAGCATCCTGAAGGATTTTTGATGTTCTAGACGAAAATCAAATCACACCCAAAACCATCACCTGATCCTTCCCAACCCCCAAAATCGATCAAGACTTCAAAATAGATACTTGACATGTACTAGAAAAAGATACTCCTAATCAAGATCTATAATTATAGATATAGATGAGTCATTTTGGAGCATCCTGAAGGATTTTTGATGTTCTAGACGAAAATCAAATCACACCCAAAACCATCACCTGATCCTTCCCAACCCCCAAAATCGATCAAGACTTCAAAATAGATACTTGACATGTACTAGAAAAAGATACTCCTAATCAAGATCTATCATTATAGATATAGATGAGTCATTTTGGAGCATCCTGAAGGATTTTTGATGTTCTAGACGAAAATCAAATCACACCCAAAACCATCACCTGATCCTTCCCAACCCCCAAAATCGATCAAGACTTCAAAATAGATACTTGACATGTACTAGAAAAAGATACTCCTAATCAAGATCTATCATTATAGATATAGATGAGTCATTTTGGAGCATCCTGAAGGATTTTTGATGTTCTAGACGAAAATCAAATCACACCCAAAACCATCACCTGATCCTTCCCAACCCCCAAAATCGATCAAGACTTCAAAATAGATACTTGACATGTACTAGAAAAAGATACTCCTAATCAAGATCTATCATTATAGATATAGATGAGTCATTTTGGAGCATCCTGAAGGATTTTTGATGTTCTAGACGAAAATCAAATCACACCCAAAACCATCACCTGATCCTTCCCAACCCCCAAAATCGATCAAGACTTCAAAATAGATACTTGACATGTACTAGAAAAAGATACTCCTAATCAAGATCTATCATTATAGATATAGATGAGTCATTTTGGAGCATCCTGAAGGATTTTTGATGTTCTAGACGAAAATCAAATCACACCCAAAACCATCACCTGATCCTTCCCAACCCCCAAAATCGATCAAGACTTCAAAATAGATACTTGACATGTACTAGAAAAAGATACTCCTAATCAAGATCTATCATCATAGATATAGATGAGTCATTTTGGAGCATCCTGAAGGATTTTTGATGTTCTAGACGAAAATCAAATCACACCCAAAACCATCACCTGATCCTTCCCAACCCCCAAAATCGATCAAGACTTCAAAATAGATACTTGACATGTACTAGAAAAAGATACTCCTAATCAAGATCTATCATTATAGATATAGATGAGTCATTTTGGAGCATCCTGAAGGATTTTTGATGTTCTAGACGAAAATCAAATCACACCCAAAACCATCACCTGATCCTTCCCAACCCCCAAAATCGATCAAGACTTCAAAATAGATACTTGACATGTACTAGAAAAAGATACTCCTAATCAAGATCTATCATTATAGATATAGATGAGTCATTTTGGAGCATCCTGAAGGATTTTTGATGTTCTAGACGAAAATCAAATCACACCCAAAACCATCACCTGATCCTTCCCAACCCCCAAAATCGATCAAGACTTCAAAATAGATACTTGACATGTACTAGAAAAAGATACTCCTAATCAACATCTATCATTACAGATATAGATGAGTCATTTTGGAGCATCCTGAAGGATTTTTGATGTTCTAGACGAAAATCAAATCACACCCAAAACCATCACCTGATCCTTCCCAACCCCCAAAATCGATCAAGACTTCAAAATAGATACTTGACATGTACTAGAAAAAGATACTCCTAATCAAGATCTATCATTATAGATATAGATGAGTCATTTTGGAGCATCCTGAAGGATTTTTGATGTTCTAGACGAAAATCAAATCACACCCAAAACCATCACCTGATCCTTCCCAACCCCCAAAATCGATCAAGACTTCAAAATAGATACTTGACATGTACTAGAAAAAGATACTCCTAATCAAGATCTATCATTATAGATATAGATGAGTCATTTTGGAGCATCCTGAAGGATTTTTGATATTCTAGACGAAAATCAAATCACACCCAAAACCATCACCTGATCCTTCCCAACCCCCAAAATCGATCAAGACTTCAAAATAGATACTTGACATGTACTAGAAAAAGATACTCCTAATCAAGATCTATCATCATAGATATAGATGAGTCATTTTGGAGCATCCTGAAGGATTTTTGATGTTCTAGACGAAAATCAAATCACACCCAAAACCATCACCTGATCCTTCCCAACCCCCAAAATCGATCAAGACTTCAAAATAGATACTTGACATGTACTAGAAAAAGATACTCCTAATCAAGATCTATCATAATAGATATAGATGAGTCATTTTGGAGCATCCTGAAGGATTTTTGATGTTCTAGACGAAAATCAAATCACACCCAAAACCATCACCTGATCCTTCCCAACCCCCAAAATCGATCAAGACTTCAAAATAGATACTTGACATGTACTAGAAAAAGATACTCCTAATCAAGATCTATCATTATAGATATAGATGAGTCATTTTGGAGCATCCTGAAGGATTTTTGATGTTCTAGACGAAAATCAAATCACACCCAAAACCATCACCTGATCCTTCCCAACCCCCAAAATCGATCAAGACTTCAAAATAGATACTTGACATGTACTAGAAAAAGATACTCCTAATCAAGATCTATCATTATAGATATAGATGAGTCATTTTGGAGCATCCTGAAGGATTTTTGATGTTCGAGACAAAAATCAAATCACACCCAAAACCATCACCTGATCCTTCCCAACCCCCAAAATCGATCAAGACTTCAAAATAGATACTTGACATGTACTAGAAAAAGATACTCCTAATCAAGATCTATCATTATAGATATAGATGAGTCATTTTGGAGCATCCTGAAGGATTTTTGATGTTCTAGACGAAAATCAAATCACACCCAAAACCATCACCTGATCCTTCCCAACCCCCAAAATCGATCAAGACTTCAAAATAGATACTTGACATGTACTAGAAAAAGATACTCCTAATCAAGATCTATCATTATAGATATAGATGAGTCATTTTGGAGCATCCTGAAGGATTTTTGATGTTCTAGACGAAAATCAAATCACACCCAAAACCATCACCTGATCCTTCCCAACCCCCAAAATCGATCAAGACTTCAAAATAGATACTTGACATGTACTAGAAAAAGATACTCCTAATCAAGATCTATCATTATAGATATAGATGAGTCATTTTGGAGCATCCTGAAGGATTTTTGATGTTCTAGACGAAAATCAAATCACACCCAAAACCATCACCTGATCCTTCCCAACCCCCACAATCGATCAAGACTTCAAAATAGATACTTGACATGTACTAGAAAAAGATACTCCTAATCAAGATCTATCATTATAGATATAGATGAGTCATTTTGGAGCATCCTGAAGGATTTTTGATGTTCTAGACGAAAATCAAATCACACCCAAAACCATCACCTGATCCTTCCCAACCCCCAAAATCGATCAAGACTTCAAAATAGATACTTGACATGTACTAGAAAAAGATACTCCTAATCAAGATCTATCATTATAGATATAGATGAGTCATTTTGGAGCATCCTGAAGGATTTTTGATGTTCTAGACGAAAATCAAATCACACCCAAAACCATCACCTGATCCTTCCCAACCCCCAAAATCGATCAAGACTTCAAAATAGATACTCCTAATCAAGATCTATCATTATAGATATAGATGAGTCATTTTGGAGCATCCTGAAGGATTTTTGATGTTCTAGACGAAAATCAAATCACACCCAAAACCATCACCTGATCCTTCCCAACCCCCAAAATCGATCAAGACTTCAAAATAGATACTTGACATGTACTAGAAAAAGATACTCCTAATCAAGATCTATCATTATAGATATAGATGAGTCATTTTGGAGCATCCTGAAGGATTTTTGATGTTCTAGACGAAAATCAAATCACACCCAAAACCATCACCTGATCCTTCCCAACCCCCAAAATCGATCAAGACTTCAAAATAGATACTTGACATGTACTAGAAAAAGATACTCCTAATCAAGATCTATCATTATAGATATAGATGAGTCATTTTGGAGCATCCTGAAGGATTTTTGATGTTCTAGACGAAAATCAAATCACACCCAAAACCATCACCTGATCCTTCCCAACCCCCAAAATCGATCAAGACTTCAAAATAGATACTTGACATGTACTAGAAAAAGATACTCCTAATCAAGATCTATCATTATAGATATAGATGAGTCAATTTGGAGCATCCTGAACGATTTTTGATGTTCTAGACGAAAATCAAATCACACCCAAAACCATCACCTGATCCTTCCCAACCCCCAAAATCGATCAAGACTTCAAAATAGATACTTGACATGTACTAGAAAAAGATACTCCTAATCAAGATCTATCATTATAGATATAGATGAGTCATTTTGGAGCATCCTGAAGGATTTTTGATGTTCTAGACGAAAATCAAATCACACCCAAAACATGTACTAGAAAAAGATACTCCTAATCAAGATCTATCATTATAGATATAGATGAGTCATTTTGGAGCATCCTGAAGGATTTTTGATGTTCTAGACGAAAATCAAATCACACCCAAAACCATCACCTGATCCTTCCCAACCCCCAAAATCGATCAAGACTTCAAAATAGATACTTGACATGTACTAGAAAAAGATACTCCTAATCAAGATCTATCATTATAGATATAGATGAGTCATTTTGGAGCATCCTGAAGGATTTTTGATGTTCTAGACGAAAATCAAATCACACCCAAAACCATCACCTGATCCTTCCCAACCCCCAAAATCGATCAAGACTTCAAAATAGATACTTGACATGTACTAGAAAAAGATACTCCTAATCAAGATCTATCATTATAGATATAGATGAGTCATTTTGGAGCATCCTGAAGGATTTTTGATGTTCTAGACGAAAATCAAATCACACCCAAAACCATCACCTGATCCTTCCCAACCCCCAAAATCGATCAAGACTTCAAAATAGATACTTGACATGTACTAGAAAAAGATACTCCTAATCAAGATCTATCATTATAGATATAGATGAGTCATTTTGGAGCATCCTGAAGGATTTTTGATGTTCTAGACGAAAATCAAATCACAAAAATAGATACTTGACATGTACTAGAAAAAGATACTCCTAATCAAGATCTATCATTATAGATATAGATGAGTCATTTTGGAGCATCCTGAAGGATTTTTGATGTTCTAGACGAAAATCAAATCACACCCAAAACCATCACCTGATCCTTCCCAACCCCCAAAATCGATCAAGACTTCAAAAAAGATACTTGACATGTACTAGAAAAAGATACTCCTAATCAAGATCTATCATTATAGATATAGATGAGTCATTTTGGAGCATCCTGAAGGATTTTTGATGTTCTAGACGAAAATCAAATCACACCCAAAACCATCACCTGATCCTTCCCAACCCCCAAAATCGATCAAGACTTCAAAATAGATACTTGACATGTACTAGAAAAAGATACTCCTAATCAAGATCTATCATTATAGATATAGATGAGTCATTTTGGAGCATCCTGAAGGATTTTTGATGTTCTAGACGAAAATCAAATCACACCCAAAACCATCACCTGATCCTTCCCAACCCCCAAAATCGATCAAGACTTCAAAATAGATACTTGACATGTACTAGAAAAAGATACTCCTAATCAAGATCTATCATTATAGATATAGATGAGTCATTTTGGAGCATCCTGAAGGATTTTTGATGTTCTAGACGAAAATCAAATCACACCCAAAACCATCACCTGATCCTTCCCAACCCCCAAAATCGATCAAGACTTCAAAATAGATACTTGACATGTACTAGAAAAAGATACTCCTAATCAAGATCTATCATTATAGATATAGATGAGTCATTTTGGAGCATCCTGAAGGATTTTTGATGTTCTAGACGAAAATCAAATCACACCCAAAACCATCACCTGATCCTTCCCAACCCCCAAAATCGATCAAGACTTCAAAATAGATACTTGACATGTACTAGAAAAAGATACTCCTAATCAAGATCTATCATTATAGATATAGATGAGTCATTTTGGAGCATCCTGAAGGATTTTTGATGTTCTAGACGAAAATCAAATCACACCCAAAACCATCACCTGATCTTTCCGAACCCCCAAAATCGATCAAGACTTCAAAATAGATACTTGACATGTACTAGAAAAAGATACTCCTAATCAAGATCTATCATTATAGATATAGATGAGTCATTTTGGAGCATCCTGAAGGATTTTTGATGTTCTAGACGAAAATCAAATCACACCCAAAACCATCACCTGATCCTTCCCAACCCCCAAAATCGATCAAGACTTCAAAATAGATACTTGACATGTACTAGAAAAAGATACTCCTAATCAAGATCTATCATTATAGATATAGATGAGTCATTTTGGAGCATCCTGAAGGATTTTTGATGTTCTAGACGAAAATCAAATCACACCCAAAACCATCACCTGATCCTTCCCAACCCCCAAAATCGATCAAGACTTCAAAATAGATACTTGACATGTACTAGAAAAAGATACTCCTAATCAAGATCTATCATTATAGATATAGATGAGTCATTTTGGAGCATCCTGAAGGATTTTTGATGTTCTAGACGAAAATCAAATCACACCCAAAACCATCACCTGATCCTTCCCAACCCCCAAAATCGATCAAGACTTCAAAATAGATACTTGACATGTACTAGAAAAAGATACTCCTAATCAAGATCTATCATTATTGATATAGATGAGTTATTTTGGAGCATCCTGAAGGATTTTTGATGTTCTAGACGAAAATCAAATCACACTTAAAACCATCACCTGATCCTTCCCAACCCCCAAAATCGATCAAGACTTCAAAATAGATACTTGACATGTACTATAAAAAGATACTCCTAATCAAGATCTATCATTATAGATATAGATGAGTCATTTTGGAGCATCCTGAAGGATTTTTGATGTTCTAGACGAAAATCAAATCACACCCAAAACCATCACCTGATCCTTCCCAACCCCCAAAATCGATCAAGACTTCAAAATAGATACTTGACATGTACTAGAAAAAGATACTCCTAATCAAGATCTATCATTATAGATATAAATGAGTCATTTTGGAGCATCCTGAAGGATTTTTGATGTTCTAGACGAAAATCAAATCACACCCAAAACCATCACCTGATCCTTCCCAACCCCCAAAATCGATCAAGACTTCAAAATAGATACTTGACATGTACTAGAAAAAGATACTCCTAATCAAGATCTATCATTATAGATATAGATGAGTCATTTTGGAGCATTCTGAAGGATTTTTGATGTTCTAGACGAAAATCAAATCACACCCAAAACCATCACCTGATCCTTCCCAACCTCCAAAATCGATCAAGACTTCAAAATGGATACTTGACATGTACTAGAAAAAGATACTCCTAATCAAGATCTATCATTATAGATATAGATGAGTCATTTTGGAGCATCCTGAAGGATTTTTGATGTTCTAGACGAAAATCAAATCACACCCAAAACCATCACCTGACCCTTCCCAACCCCCAAAATCGATCAAGACTTCAAAATAGATACTTGACATGTACTAGAAAAAGATACTCCTAATCAAGATCTATCATTATAGATATAGATGAGTCATTTTGGAGCATCCTGAAGGATTTTTGATGTTCTAGACGAAAATCAAATCACACCCAAAACCATCACCTGATCCTTCCCAACCCCCAAAATCGATCAAGACTTCAAAATAGATACTTGACATGTACTAGAAAAGATACTCCTAATCAAGATCTATCATTATAGATATAGATGAGTCATTTTGGAGCATCCTGAAGGATTTTTGATGTTCTAGACGAAAATCAAATCACACCCAAAACCATCACCTGATCCTTCCCAACCCCCAAAATCGATCAAGACTTCAAAATAGATACTTGACATGTACTAGAAAAAGATACTCCTAATCAAGATCTATCATTATAGATATAGATGAGTCATTTTGGAGCTTCCTGAAGGATTTTTGATGTTCTAGACGAAAATCAAATCACACCCAAAACCATCACCTGATCTTTCCCAACCCCCAAAATCGATCAAGACTTCAAAATAGATACTTGACATGTACTAGAAAAAGATACTCCTAATCAAGATCTATCATTATAGATATATAGATGAGTCATTTTGGAGCATCCTGAAGGATTTTTGATGTTCTAGACGAAAATCAAATCACACCCAAAACCATCACCTGATCCTTCCCAACCCCCAAAATCGATCAAGACTTCAAAATAGATACTTGACATGTACTAGAAAAAGATACTCCTAATCAAGATCTATCATTATAGATATAGATGAGTCATTTTGGAGCATCCTGAAGGATTTTTGATGTTCTAGACGAAAATCAAATCACACCCAAAACCATCACCTGATCCTTCCCAACCCCCAAAATCGATCAAGACTTCAAAATAGATACTTGACATGTACTAGAAAAAAATACTCCTAATCAAGATCTATCATTATGGATATAGATGAGTCATTTTGGAGCATCCTGAAGGATTTTTGATGTTCTAGACGAAAATCAAATCACACCCAAAACCATCACCTGATCCTTCCCAACCCCCAAAATCGATCAAGACTTCAAAATAGATACTTGACATGTACTAGAAAAAGATACTCCTAATCAAGATCTATCATTATAGATATAGATGAGTCATTTTGGAGCATCCTGAAGGATTTTTGATGTTCTAGACGAAAATCAAATCACACCCAAAACCATCACCTGATCCTTCCCAACCCCCAAAATCGATCAAGACTTCAAAATAGATACTTGACATGTACTAGAAAAAGATACTCCTAATCAAGATCTATCATTATAAATATAGATGAGTCATTTTGGAGCATCCTGAAGGATTTTTGATGTTCTAGACGAAAATCAAATCACACCCAAAACCATCACCTGATCCTTCCCAACCCCCAAAATCGATCAAGACTTCAAAATAGATACTTGACATGTACTAGAAAAAGATACTCCTAATCAAGATCTATCATTATAGATATAGATGAGTCATTTTGGAGCATCCTGAAGGATTTTTGATGTTCTAGACGAAAATCAAATCACACCCAAAACCATCACCTGATCCTTCCCAACCCCCAAAATCGATCAAGACTTCAAAATAGATACTTGACATGTACTAGAAAAAGATACTCCTAATCAAGATCTATCATTATAGATATAGATGAGTCATTTTGGAGCATCCTGAAGGATTTTTGATGTTCTAGACGAAAATCAAATCACACCCAAAACCATCACCTGATCCTTCCCAACCCCCAAAATCGATCAAGACTTCAAAATAGATACTTGACATGTACTAGAAAAAGATACTCCTAATCAAGATCTATCATTATAGATATAGATGAGTCATTTTGGAGCATCCTGAAGGATTTTTGATGTTCTAGACGAAAATCAAATCACACCCAAAACCATCACCTGATCTTTTCCAACCCCCAAAATCGATCAAGACTTCAAAATAGATACTTGACATGTACTAGAAAAAGATACTCCTAATCAAGATCTATCATTATAGATATAGATGAGTCATTTTGGAGCATCCTGAAGGATTTTTGATGTTCTAGACGAAAATCAAATCACACCCAAAACCATCACCTGATCCTTCCCAACCCCCAAAATCGATCAAGACTTCAAAATAGATACTTGACATGTACTAGAAAAAGATACTCCTAATCAAGATCTATCATTATAGATATAGATGAGTCATTTTGGAGCATCCTGAAGGATTTTTGATGTTCTAGACGAAAATCAAATCACACCCAAAACCATCACCTGATCCTTCCCAACCCCCAAAATCGATCAAGACTTCAAAATAGATACTTGACATGTACTAGAAAAAGATACTCCTAATCAAGATCTATCATTATAGATATAGATGAGTCATTTTGGAGCATCCTGAAGGATTTTTGATGTTCTAGACGAAAATCAAATCACACCCAAAACCATCACCTGATCCTTCCCAACCCCCAAAATCGATCAAGACTTCAAAATAGATACTTGACATGTACAAGAAAAAGATACTCCTAATCAAGATCTATCATTATAGATATAGATGAGTCATTTTGGAGCATCCTGAAGGATTTTTGATGTTCTACACGAAAATCAAATCACACCCAAAACCATCACCTGATCCTTCCCAACCCCCAAAATCGATCAAGACTTCAAAATAGATACTTGACATGTACTAGAAAAAGATACTCCTAATCAAGATCTATCATTATAGATATAGATGAGTCATTTTGGAGCATCCTGAAGGATTTTTGATGTTCTAGACGAAAATCAAATCACACCCAAAACCATCACCTGATCCTTCCCAACCCCCAAAATCGATCAAGACTTCAAAATAGATACTTGACATGTACTAGAAAAAGATACTCCTAATCAAGATCTATCATTATAGATATAGATGAGTCATTTTGGAGCATCCTGAAGGATTTTTGATGTTCTAGACGAAAATCAAATCACACCCAAAACCATCACCTGATCCTTCCCAACCCCCAAAATCGATCAAGACTTCAAAATAGGTACTTGACATGTACTAGAAAAAGATACTCCTAATCAAGATCTATCATTATAGATATAGATGAGTCATTTTGGAGCATCCTGAAGGATTTTTGATGTTCTAGACGAAAATCAAATCACACCCAAAACCATCACCTGATCCTTCCCAACCCCCAAAATCGATCAAGACTTCAAAATAGATACTTGACATGTACTAGAAAAAGATACTCCTAATCAAGATCTATCATTATAGATATAGATGAGTCATTTTGGAGCATCCTGAAGGATTTTTGATGTTCTAGACGAAAATCAAATCACACCCAAAACCATCACCTGATCCTTCCCAACCCCCAAAATCGATCAAGACTTCAAAATAGATACTTGACATGTACTAGAAAAAGATACTCCTAATCAAGATCTATCATTATAGATATAGATGAGTCATTTTGGAGCATCCTGAAGGATTTTTGATGTTCTAGACGAAAATCAAATCACACCCAAAACCATCACCTGATCCTTCCCAACCCCCAAAATCGATCAAAACTTCAAAATAGATACTTGACATGTACTAGAAAAAGATACTCCTAATCAAGATCTATCATTATAGATATAGATGAGTCATTTTGGAGCATCCTGAAGGATTTTTGATGTTCTAGACGAAAATCAAATCACACCCAAAACCATCACCTGATCCTTCCCAACCCAACATGTACTAGAAAAAGATACTCCTAATCAAGATCTATCATTATAGATATAGATGAGTCATTTTGGAGCATCCTGAAGGATTTTTGATGTTCTAGACGAAAATCAAATCACACCCAAAACCATCACCTGATCTTTCCCAACCCCCAAAATCGATCAAGACTTCAAAATAGATACTTGACATGTACTAGAAAAAGATACTCCTAATCAAGATCTATCATTATAGATATAGATGAGTCATTTTGGAGCATCCTGAAGGATTTTTGATGTTCTAGACGAAAATCAAATCACACCCAAAACCATCACCTGATCCTTCCCAACCCCCAAAATCGATCAAGACTTCAAAATAGATACTTGACATGTACTAGAAAAAGATACTCCTAATCAAGATCTATCATTATAGATATAGATGAGTCATTTTGGAGCATCCTGAAGGATTTTTGATGTTCTAGACGAAAATCAAATCACACCCAAAACCATCACCTGATCCTTCCCAACCCCCAAAAATCGATCAAGACTTCAAAATAGATACTTGACATGTACTAGAAAAAGATACTCCTAATCAAGATCTATCATTATAGATATAGATGAGTCATTTTGGAGCATCCTGAAGGATTTTTGATGTTCTAGACGAAAATCAAATCACACCCAAAACCATCACCTGATCCTTCCCAACCCCCAAAATCGATCAAGACTTCAAAATAGATACTTGACATGTACTAGAAAAAGATACTCCTAATCAAGATCTATCATTATAGATATAGATGAGTCATTTTGGAGCATCCTGAAGGATTTTTGATGTTCTAGACGAAAATCAAATCACACCCAAAACCATCACCTGATCCTTCCCAACCCCCAAAATCGATCAAGACTTCAAAATAGATACTTGACATGTACAAGAAAAAGATACTCCTAATCAAGATCTATCATTATAGATATAGATGAGTCATTTTGGAGCATCCTGAAGGATTTTTGATGTTCTACACGAAAATCAAATCACACCCCAAAACCATCACCTGATCCTTCCCAACCCCCAAAATCGATCAAGACTTCAAAATAGATACTTGACATGTACTAGAAAAAGATACTCCTAATCAAGATCTATCATTATAGATATAGATGAGTCATCTTGGAGCATCCTGAAGGATTTTTGATGTTCTACACGAAAATCAAATCACACCCAAAACCATCACCTGATCCTTCCCAACCCCCAAAATCGATCAAGACTTCAAAATAGATACTTGACATGTACTAGAAAAAGATACTCCTAATCAAGATCTATCATTATAGATATAGATGAGTCATCTTGGAGCATCCTGAAGGATTTTTGATGTTCTAGACGAAAACAAATCACACCCAAAACCATCACCTGATCCTTCCCAACCCCCAAAATCGATCAAGACTTCAAAATAGATACTTGACATGTACTAGAAAAAGATACTCCTAATCAAGATCTATCATTATAGATATAGATGAGTCATTTTGGAGCATCCTGAAGGATTTTTGATGTTCTAGACGAAAAATCAAATCACACCCAAAACCATCACCTGATCCTTCCCAACCCCCAAAATCGATCAAGACTTCAAAATAGATACTTGACATGTACTAGAAAAAGATACTCCTAATCAAGATCTATCATTATAGATATAGATGAGTCATTTTGGAGCATCCTGAAGGATTTTTGATGTTCTAGACGAAAATCAAATCACACCCAAAACCATCACCTGATCCTTCCCAACCCCCAAAATCGATCAAGACTTCAAAATAGATACTTGACATGTACTAGAAAAAGATACTCCTAATCAAGATCTATCATTATAGATATAGATGAGTCATTTTGGAGCATCCTGAAGGATTTTTGATGTTCTAGACGAAAATCAAATCACACCCAAAACCATCACCTGATCCTTCCCAACCCCCAAAATCGATCAAGACTTCAAAATAGATACTTGACATGTACTAGAAAAAGATACTCCTAATCAAGATCTATCATTATAGATATAGATGAGTCATTTTGGAGCATCCTGAAGGATTTTTGATGTTCTAGACGAAAATCAAATCACACCCAAAACCATCACCTGATCCTTCCCAACCCCCAAAATCGATCAAGACTTCAAAATAGATACTTGACATGTACTAGAAAAAGATACTCCTAATCAAGATCTATCATTATAGATATAGATGAGTCATTTTGGAGCATCCTGAAGGATTTTTGATGTTCTAGACGAAAATCAAATCACACCCAAAACCATCACCTGATCCTTCCCAACCCCCAAAATCGATCAAGACTTCAAAATAGATACTTGACATGTAATAGAAAAAGATACTCCTAATCAAGATCTATCATTATAGATATAGATGAGTCATTTTGGAGCATCCTGAAGGATTTTTGATGTTCTAGACGAAAATCAAATCACACCCAAAACCATCACCTGATCTTTCCGAACCCCCAAAATCGATCAAGACTTCAAAATAGATACTTGACATGTACTAGAAAAAGATACTCCTAATCAAGATCTATCATTATAGATATAGATGAGTCATTTTGGAGCATCCTGAAGGATTTTTGATGTTCTAGACGAAAATCAAATCACACCCAAAACCATCACCTGATCCTTCCCAACCCCCAAAATCGATCAAGACTTCAAAATAGATACTTGACATGTACTAGAAAAAGATACTCCTAATCAAGATCTATCATTATAGATATAGATGAGTCATTTTGGAGCATCCTGAAGGATTTTTGATGTTCTAGACGAAAATCAAATCACACCCAAAACCATCACCTGATCCTGCCCAACCCCCAAAATCGATCAAGACTTCAAAATAGATACTTGACATGTACTAGAAAAAGATACTCCTAATCAAGATCTATCATTATAGATATAGATGAGTCATTTTGGAGCATCCTGAAGGATTTTTGATGTTCTAGACGAAAATCAAATCACACCCAAAACCATCACCTGATCCTTCCCAACCCCCAAAATCGATCAAGACTTCAAAATAGATACTTGACATGTACTAGAAAAAGATACTCCTAATCAAGATCTATCATAATTGATATAGATGAGTTATTTTGGAGCATCCTGAAGGATTTTTGATGTTCTAGACGAAAATCAAATCACACCCAAAACCATCACCTGATCCTTCCTAACCCCCAAAATCGATCAAGACTTCAAAATAGATACTTGACATGTACTAGAAAAAGATACTCCTAATCAAGATCTATCATTATAGATATAGATGAGTCATTTTGGAGCATCCTGAAGGATTTTTGATGTTCTAGACGAAAATTAAATCACACCCAAAACCATCACCTGATCCTTCCCAACCCCCAAAATCGATCAAGACTTCAAAATAGATACTTGACATGTACTAGAAAAAGATACTCCTAATCAAGATCTATCATTATAGATATAGATGAGTCATTTTGGAGCATCCTGAAGGATTTTTGATGTTCTAGACGAAAATCAAATCACACCCAAAACCATCACCTGATCCTTCCCAACCCCCAAAATCGATCAAGACTTCAAAATAGATACTTGACATGTACTAGAAAAAGATACTCCTAATCAAGATCTATCATTATAGATATAGATGAGTCATTTTGGAGCATTCTGAAGGATTTTTGATGTTCTAGACGAAAATCAAATCACACCCAAAACCATCACCTGATCCTTCCCAACCTCCAAAATCGATCAAGACTTCAAAATGGATACTTGACATGTACTAGAAAAAGATACTCCTAATCAAGATCTATCATTATAGATATAGATGAGTCATTTTGGAGCATCCTGAAGGATTTTTGATGTTCTAGACGAAAATCAAATCACACCCAAAACCATCACCTGATCCTTCCCAACCCCCAAAATCCATCAAGACTTCAAAATAGATACTTGACATGTACTAGAAAAAGATACTCCTAATCAAGATCTATTATTATAGATATAGATGAGTCATTTTGGAGCATCCTGAAGGATTTTTGATGTTCTAGACGAAAATCAAATCACACCCAAAACCATCACCTGATCCTTCCCAACCCCCAAAATCGATCAAGACTTCAAAATAGATACTTGACATGTACTAGAAAAAGATACTCCTAATCAAGATCTATCATTATAGATATAGATGAGTCATTTTGGAGCATCCTGAAGGATTTTTGATGTTCTAGACGAAAATCAAATCACACCCAAAACCATCACCTGATCCTTCCCAACCCCCAAAATCGATCAAGACTTCAAAATAGATACTTGACATGTACTAGAAAAAGATACTCCTAATCAAGATCTATCATTATAGATATAGATGAGTCATTTTGGAGCATCCTGAAGGATTTTTGATGTTCTAGACGAAAATCAAATCACACCCAAAACCATCACCTGATCCTTCCCAACCCCCAAAATCGATCAAGACTTCAAAATAGATACTTGACATGTACTAGAAAAAGATACTCCTATACAAGATCTATCATTATAGATATATATGAGTCATTTTGGAGCATCCTGAAGGATTTTTGATGTTCTAGACGAAAATCAAATCACACCCAAAACCATCACCTGATCCTTCCCAACCCCCAAAATCGATCAAGACTTCAAAATAGATACTTGACATGTACTAGAAAAAGATACTCCTAATCAAGATCTATCATTATAGATATAGATGAGTCATTTTGAAGCATCCTGAAGGATTTTTGATGTTCTAGACGAAAATCAAATCACACCCAAAACCATCACCTGATCCTTCCCAACCCCCAAAATCGATCAAGACTTCAAAATAGATACTTGACATGTACTAGAAAAAGATACTCCCAATCAAGATCTATCATTATAGATATAGATGAGTCATTTTGGAGCATCCTGAAGGATTTTTGATGTTCTAGACGAAAATCAAATCACACCCAAAAACCATCACCTGATCCTTCCCAACCCCCAAAATCGATCAAGACTTCAAAATAGATACTTGACATGTACTAGAAAAAGATACTCCTAATCAAGATCTATCATTATAGATGTAGATGAGTCATTTTGGAGCATCCTGAAGGATTTTTGATGTTGGATTTTTGATGTTCTAGACGAAAATCAAATCACACCCAAACCCATCATCTGATCCTTCCAACCCCCAAAATCGATCAAGACTTCAAAATAGATACTTGACATGGTACTAGAAAAAGATACTCCTAATCAAGATCTATCATTATAGATATAGATGAGTCATTTTGGAGCATCCTGAAGGATTTTTGATGTTCTAGACGAAAATCAAATCACACCCAAAACCATCACCTGATCCTTCCCAACCCCAAAATCGATCAAGACTTCAAAATAGATACTTGACATGTACTAGAAAAAGATACTCCTAATCAAGATCTATCATTATAGATATAGATGAGTCATTTTGGAGCATCCTGAAGGATTTTTGATGTTCTAGACGAAAATCAAATCACACCCAAAACCATCACCTGATCCTTCCCAACCCCCAAAATCGATCAAGACTTCAAATAGATACTTGACATGTACTAGGAAAAAGATACTCCTAATCAAGATCTATCATTATAAGATATAGATGAGTCATTTTGGAGCATCCTGAAGGATTTTTGATGTTCTAGACGAAAATCAAATCACACCCAAAACCATCACCTGATCCTTCCCAACCCCCAAAATCGATCAAGACTTCAAAATAGATACTTGACATGTACTAGAAAAAGATACTCCTAATCAAGATCTATCATTATAGATATAGATGAGTCATTTTGGAGCATCCTGAAGGATTTTTGATGTTCTAGACGAAAATCAAATCACACCCAAAACCATCACCTGATCCTTCCCAACCCCCAAAATCGATCAAGACTTCAAAATAGATACTTGACATGTACTAGAAAAAGATACTCCTAATCAAGATCTATCATTATAGATATAGATGAGTCATTTTGGAGCATCCTGAAGGATTTTTGATGTTCTAGACGAAAATCAAATCACACCCAAAACCATCACCTGATCCTTCCCAACCCCCAAAATCGATCAAGACTTCAAAATAGATACTTGACCATGTACTAGAAAAAGATACTCCTAATCAAGATCTATCATTATAGATATAGATGAGTCATTTTTGGAGCATCCTGAAGGATTTTTGATGTTCTAGACGAAATCAAATCACACCCAAAACCATCACCTGATCCTTCCAACCCCCAAAATCGATCAAGACTTCAAAATAGATACTTGACATGTACTAGAAAAAGATACTCCTAATCAAGATCTATCATTATAGATATAGATGAGTCATTTTGGAGCATCCTGAAGGATTTTTGATGTTCTAGACGAAAATCAAATCACACCCAAAACCATCACCTGATCCTTCCCCACCCCCAAAATCGATCAAGACTTCAAAATAGATACTTGACATGTACTAGAAAAGATACTCCTAATCAAGATCTATCATTATAGATATAGATGAGTCATTTTGGAGCATCCTGAAGGATTTTTGATGTTCTAGACGAAAATCAAATCACACCCAAAACCATCACCTGATCCTTCCCAACCCCAAAATCGATCAAGACTTCAAAATAGATACTTGACATGTACTAGAAAAAGATACTCCTAATCAAGATCTATCATTATAGATATAGATGAGTCATTTGGAGCATCCTGAAGGATTTTTGATGTTCTAGACGAAAATCAAATCACACCCAAAACCATCACCTGATCCTTCCCAACCCCAAAAATCGATCAAGACTTCAAAATAGATACTTGACATGTACTAGAAAAAGATACTCCTAATCAAGATCTATCATTATAGATATAGATGAGTCATTTTGAAGCATCCTGAAGGATTTTTGATGTTCTAGACGAAAATCAAATCACACCCAAAACCATCACCTGATCCTTCCCAACCCCAAAATCGATCAAGACTTCAAAATAGATACTTGACATGTACTAGAAAAAGATACTCCTAATCAAGATCTATCATTATAGATATAGATGAGTCATTTTGAGCATCCTGAAGGATTTTTGATGTTCTAGACGAAAATCAAATCACACCCAAAACCATCACCTGATCCTTCCCAACCCCCAAAATCGATCAAGACTTCAAAATAAATACTTGACATGTACTAGAAAAAGATACTCCTAATCAAGATCTATCATTATAGATATAGATGAGTCATTTTGGAGCATCCTGAAGGATTTTTTGATGTTCTAGACGAAAATCAAATCACACCCAAAACCATCACCTGATCCTTCCCAACCCCCAAAATCGATCAAGACTTCAAAATAGATACTTGACATGTACTAGAGAAAAGATACTCCTAATCAAGATCTATCATTATAGATATAGATGAGTCATTTTGGAGCATCCTGAAGGATTTTTGATGTTCTAGACGAAAATCAAATCACACCCAAAACCATCACCTGATCCTTCCAACCCCCAAAAATCGATCAAGACTTCAAAATAGATACTTGACATGTACTAGAAAAAGATACTCCTAATCAAGATCTATCATTATAGATATAGATGAGTCATTTTGGAGCATCCTGAAGGATTTTTGATGTTCTAGACGAAAATCAAATCACACCCAAAACCATCACCTGATCCTTCCCAACCCCAAAATCGATCAAGACTTCAAAATAGATACTTGACATGTACTAGAAAAAGATACTCCTAATCAAGATCTATCATTATAGATATAGATGAGTCATTTTGGAGCATCCTGAAGGATTTTTGATGTTCTAGACGAAAATCAATCACACCAAAACCATCACCTGATCCTTCCCAACCCCCAAAATCGATCAAGACTTCAAAATAGATACTTGACATGTACTAGAAAAAGATACTCCTAATCAAGATCTATCATTATAGATATAGATGAGTCATTTTGGAGCATCCTGAAGGATTTTTGATGTTCTAGACGAAAATCAAATCACACCCAAAACCATCACCTGATCCTTCCCAACCCCCAAAATCGATCAAGACTTCAAAATAGATACTTGACATGTACTAGAAAAAGATACTCCTAATCAAGATCTATCATTATAGATATAGATGAGTCATTTTGGAGCTCCTGAAGGATTTTTGATGTTCTAGACGAAAATCAAATCACACCCAAAACCATCACCTGATCCTTCCCAACCCCCAAAATCGATCAAGACTTCAAAATAGATACTTGACATGTACTAGAAAAAGATACTCCTAATCAAGATCTATCATTATAGATATAGATGAGTCATTTTGGAGCATCCTGAAGGATTTTTGATGTTCTAGACGAAAATCAAATCACACCCAAAACCATCACCTGATCCTTCCCAACCCCCAAAATCGATCAAGACTTCAAAATAGATACTTGACATGTACTAGAAAAAAGATACTCCTAATCAAGATCTATCATTATAGATATAGATGAGTCATTTTGGAGCATCCTGAAGGATTTTTGATGTTCTAGACGAAAATCAAATCACACCCAAAACCATCACCTGATCCTTCCCAACCCCCAAAATCGATCAAGACTTCAAAATAGATACTTGACATGTACTAGAAAAAGATACTCCTAATCAAGATCTATCATTATAGATATAGATGAGCTCATTTTGGAGCATCCTGAAGGATTTTTGATGTTCTAGACGAAAATCAAATCACACCCAAAACCATCACCTGATCCTTTCCAACCCCCAAAATCGATCAAGACTTCAAAATAGATACTTGACATGTACTAGAAAAAGATACTCCTAATCAAGATCTATCATTATAGATATAGATGAGTCATTTTGGAGCATCCTGAAGGATTTTTGATGTTCTAGACGAAAATCAAATCACACCCAAAACCATCACCTGATCCTTCCCAACCCCCAAAATCGATCAAGACTTCAAAATAGATACTTGACATGTACTAGAAAAAGATACTCCTAATCAAGATCTATCATTATAGATATAGATGAGTCATTTTGGAGCATCCTGAAGGATTTTTGATGTTCTAGACGAAAATCAAATCACACCCAAAACCATCACCTGATTCTTCCCAACCCCCAAAATCGATCAAGACTTCAAAATAGATACTTGACATGTACTAGAAAAAGATACTCCTAATCAAGATCTATCATTATAGATATAGATGAGTCATTTTGGAGCATCCCGAAGGATTTTTGATGTTCTAGACGAAAATCAAATCACACCCAAAACCATCACCTGATACTTCCCAACCCCCAAAATTGATCAAGACTTCAAAATAGATACTTGACATGTACTAGAAAAAGATACTCCTAATCAAGATCTATCATTATAGATATAGATGAGTCATTTTGGAGCATCCTGAAGGATTTTGATGTTCTAGACGAAAATCAAATCACACCCAAAACCATCACCTGATCCTTCCCAACCCCAAAATCGATCAAGACTTCAAAATAGATACTTGACATGTACTACAAAAAGATACTCCTAATCAACATCTATCATTATAGATATAGATGAGTCATTTTGGAGCATCCTGCAGGATTTTTGATGTTCTAGACGAAAATCAAATCACACCCAAAACCATCACCTGATCCTTCCCAACCCCCAAAATCGATCAAGACTTCAAAATAGATACTTGACATGTACTAGAAAAAGATACTCCTAATCAAGATCTATCATTATAGATATAGATGAGTCATTTTGGAGCATCCTGAAGGATTTTTGATGTTCTAGACGAAAATCAAATCACACCCAAAACCATCACCTGATCCTTCCCAACCCCCAAAATCGATCAAGACTTCAAAATAGATACTTGACATGTACTAGAAAAAGATACTCCTATCAAGATCTATCATTATAGATATAGATGAGTCATTTTGGAGCATCCTGAAGGATTTTTGATGTTCTAGACGAAAATCAAATCACACCCAAAACCATCACCTGATCCTTCCCAACCCCCAAAATCGATCAAGACTTCAAAATAGATACTTGACATGTACTAGAAAAAGATACTCCTAATCAAGATCTATCATTATAGATATAGATGAGTCATTTTGGAGCATCCTGAAGGATTTTTGATGTTCTAGACGAAAATCAAATCACACCCAAAACCATCACCTGATCCTTCCCAACCCCCAAAATCGATCAAGACTTCAAAATAGATACTTGACATGTACTAGAAAAAGATACTCCTAATCAAGATCTATCATTATAGATATAGATGAGTCATTTTGGAGCATCCTGAAAGATATTTGATGTTCTAGACGAAAATCAAATCACACCCAAAACCATCACCTGATCCTTCCCAACCCCCAAAATCCATCAAGACTTCAAAATAGATACTTGACATGTACTAGAAAAAGATACTCCTAATCAAGATCTATCATTATAGATATAGATGAGTCATTTTGGAGCATCCTGAAGGATTTTTGATGTTCTAGACGAAAATCAAATCACACCCAAAACCATCACCTGATCCTTCCCAACCCCCAAAATCGATCAAGACTTCAAAATAGATACTTGACATGTACTAGAAAAAGATACTCCTAATCAAGATCTATCACTATAGATATAGATGAGTCATTTTGAGGCATCCTGAAGGATTTTTGATGTTCTAGACGAAAATCAAATCACACCCAAAACCAGCACCTGATCCTTCCCAACCCCCAAAATCGATCAAGACTTCAAAATAGATACTTGACATGTACTAGAAAAAGATACTCCTAATCAAGATCTATCATTATAGATATAGATGAGTCATTTTGGAGCATCCTGAAGGATTTTTGATGTTCTAGACGAAAACCAAATCACACCCAAAACCATCACCTGATCCTTTCCAACCCCCAAAATCGATCAAGACTTCAAAATAGATACTTGACATGTACTAGAAAAAGATACTCCAACCAAGATCTATCATTATAGATATAGATGAGTCATTTTGAAGCATCCTGAAGGATTTTTGATGTTCTAGACGAAAATCAAATCACACCCAAAACATCACCTGATCCTTCCCAACCCCCAAAATCGATCAAGACTTCAAAATAGATACTTGACATGTACTAGAAAAAGATACTCCTAATCAAGATCTATCATTATAGATATAGATGAGTCATTTTGGAGCATCCTGAAGGATTTTTGATGTTCTAGACGAAAATCAAATCACACCAAAACCATCACCTGATCCTTCCCAACCCCCAAAATCGATCAAGACTTCAAAATAGATACTTGACATGTACTACAAAAAGATACTCCTAATCAACATCTATCATTATAGATATAGATGAGTCATTTTGGAGCATCCTGAAGGATTTTTGATGTTCTAGACGAAAATCAAATCACACCCAAAACCATCACCTGATCCTTCCCAACCCCCAAAATCGATCAAGACTTCAAATAGATACTTGACATGTACTAGAAAAGATACTCCTAATCAAGTATCTATCACTATAGATATAGATGAGTCATTTTGGAGCATCCTGAAGGATTTTTGATGTTCTAGACGAAAATCAAATCACACCCAAAACCATCACCTCATCCTTCCCAACCCCCAAAATCGATCAAGACTACAAAATAGATACTTGACATGTACTAGAAAAAGATACTCCTAATCAAGATCTATCATTATAGATATAGATGAGTCATTTTGGAGCATCCTGAAGGATTTTTGATGTTCTAGACGAAAATCAAATCACACCCAAAACCATCACCTGATCCTTCCCAACCCCCAAAATCGATCAAGACTTCAAAATAGATACTTGACATGTACTAGAAAAAGATACTCCTAATCAAGATCTATCAGTATAGATATAGATGAGTCATTTTGGAGCATCCTGAAGGATTTTTGATGTTCTAGACGAAAATCAAATCACACCCAAAACCATCACCTGATCCTTCCCAACCCCAAAATCGATCAAGACTTCAAAATAGATACTTGACATGTACTAGAAAAAGATACTCCTAATCAAGATCTATCATTATAGATATAGATGAGTCATTTTGGAGCATCCTGAAGGATTTTTGATGTTCTAGACGAAAATCAAATCACACCCAAAACCATCACCTGATCCTTCCCAACCCCCAAAATCGATCAAGACTTCAAAATAGATACTTGACATGTACTAGAAAAAGATACTCCTAATCAAGATCTATCATTATAGATATAGATGAGTCATTTTGGAGCATCCTGAAGGATTTTTGATGTTCTAGACGAAAATCAAATCACACCCAAAACCATCACCTGATCCTTCCCAACCCCCAAAATCGATCAAGACTTCAAAATAGATACTTGACATGTACTAGAAAAAAGATACTCCTAATCAAGATCTATCATTATAGATATAGATGAGTCATTTTGGAGCATCCTGAAGGATTTTTGATGTTCTAGACGAAAATCAAATCACACCCAAAACCATCACCTGATCCTTCCCAACCCCCCAAAATCGATCAAGACTTCAAAATAGATACTGACATGTACTAGAAAAAGATACTCCTAATCAAGATCTATCATTATAGATATAGATGAGTCATTTTGGAGCATCCTGAAGGATTTTTGATGTTCTAGACGAAAATCAAATCACACCCAAAACCATCACCTGATCCTTCCCAACCCCCAAAATCGATCAAGACTTCAAAATAGATACTTGACATGTACTAGAAAAAGAATACTCATAATCAAGATCTATCATTATAGATATAGATGAGTCATTTTGGAGCATCCTGAAGGATTTTTGATGTTCTAGACGAAAATCAAATCACACCCAAAACCATCACCTGATCCTTCCCAACCCCCAAATCGATCAAGACTTCAAAATAGATACTTGACATGTACTAGAAAAAGATACTCCTAATCAAGATCTATCATTATAGATATAGATGAGTCATTTTGGAGCATCCTGAAGGATTTTTGATGTTCTAGACGAAAATCAAATCCCACCCAAAACCATCACCTGATCCTTCCCAACCCCCAAAATCGATCAAAACTTCAAAATAGATACTTGACATGTACTAGAAAAAGATACTCCTAATCAAGATCTATCACTATAGATATAGATGAGTCATTTTGGAGCATCCTGAAGGATTTTTGATGTTCTAGACGAAAATCAAATCACACCCAAAACAATCACCTGATCCTTCCCAACCCCCAAAATCGATCAAGACTTCAAAATAGATACTTGACATGTACTAAAAAAAGATACTCCTAATCAAGATCTATCATTATAGATATAGATGAGTCATTTTGGAGCATCCTGAAGGATTTTTGATGTTCTAGACGAAAACCAAATCACACCCAAAACCATCACCTGATCCTTTCCAACCCCCAAAATCGATCAAGACTTCAAAATAGATACTTGACATGTACTAGAAAAAGATACTCCTAACCAAGATCTATCATTATAGATATAGATGAGTCATTTTGGAGCATCCTGAAGGATTTTTGATGTTCTAGACGAAAATCAAATCACACCCAAAACCATCACCTGATCCTTCCCAACCCCCAAAATCGATCAAGACTTCAAAATAGATACTTGACATGTACTAGAAAAAGATACTCCTTATCAAGATCTATCATTATAAGATATAGATGAGTCATTTTGGAGCATCCTGAAGGATTTTTGATGTCTAGACGAAAATCAAATCACACCCAAAACCATCACCTGATCCTTCCCAACCCCCAAAATCGATCAAGACTTCAAAATAGATACTTGACATGTACTAGAAAAAGATACTCCTAATCAAGATCTATCATTATAGATATAGATGAGTCATTTTGGAGCATCCTGAAGGATTTTTGATGTTCTAGACGAAAATCAAATCACACCCAAAACCATCACCTGATCCTTCCCAACCCCCAAAATCGATCAAGACGTCAAAATAGATACTTGACATGTACTAGAAAAAGATACTCCTAATCAAGATCTATCACTATAGATATAGATGAGTCATTTTGGAGCATCCTGAAGGATTTTTGATGTTCTAGACGAAAATCAAATCACACCCAAAACCATCACCTCATCCTTCCCAACCCCCAAAATCGATCAAGACTACAAAATAGATACTTGACATGTACTAGAAAAAGATACTCCTAATCAAGATCTATCATTATAGATATAGATGAGTCATTTTGGAGCATCCTGAAGGATTTTTGATGTTCTAGACGAAAATCAAATCACACCCAAAACCATCACCTGATCCTTCCCAACCCCCAAAATCGATCAAGACTTCAAAATAGATACTTGACATGTACTAGAAAAAGATACTCCTAATCAAGATCTATCAGTATAGATATAGATGAGTCATTTTGGAGCATCCTGAAGGATTTTTGATGTTCTAGACGAAAATCAAATCACACCCAAAACCATCACCTGATCCTTCCCAACCCCCAAAATCGATCAAGACTTCAAAATAGATACTTGACATGTACTAGAAAAAGATACTCCTAATCAAGATCTATCATTATAGATATAGATGAGTCATTTTGGAGCATCCTGAAGGATTTTTGATGTTCTAGACGAAAATCAAATCACACCCAAACCATCACCTGATCCTTCCCAACCCCCAAAATCGATCAAGACTTCAAAATAGATACTTGACATGTACTAGAAAAAGATACTCCTAATCAAGATCTATCATTATAGATATAGATGAGTCATTTTGGAGCATCCTGAAGGATTTTTGATGTTCTAGACGAAAATCAAATCACACCCAAAACCATCACCTGATCCTTCCCAACCCCCAAAATCGATCAAGACTTCAAAATAGATACTGACATGTACTAGAAAAAGATACTCCTAATCAAGATCTATCATTATAGATATAGATGAGTCATTTTGGAGCATCCTGAAGGATTTTTGATGTTCTAGACGAAAATCAAATCACACCCAAAACCATCACCTGATCCTTCCCAACCCCCAAAATCGATCAAGACTTCAAAATAGATACTTGACATGTACTAGAAAAAGATACTCCTAATCAAGATCTATCATTATAGATATAGATGAGTCATTTTGGAGCATCCTGAAGGATTTTTGATGTTCTAGACGAAAATCAACTCACACCCAAAACCATCACCTGATCCTTCCCAACCCCCAAAATCGATCAAGACTTCAAAATAGATACTTGACATGTACTAGAAAAAGATACTCATAATCAAGATCTATCATTATAGATATAGATGAGTCATTTTGGAGCATCCTGAAGGATTTTTGATGTTCTAGACGAAAATCAAATCACACCCAAAACCATCACCTGATCCTTCCCAACCCCCAAAATCGATCAAGACTTCAAAATAGATACTTGACATGTACTAGAAAAAGATACTCCTAATCAAGATCTATCATTATAGATATAGATGAGTCATTTTGGAGCATCCTGAAGGATTTTTGATGTTCTAGACGAAAATCAAATCCCACCCAAAACCATCACCTGATCCTTCCCAACCCCCAAAATCGATCAAAACTTCAAAATAGATACTTGACATGTACTATAAAAAGATACTCCTAATCAAGATCTATCATTATAGATATAGATGAGTCATTTTGGAGCATCCTGAAGGATTTTTGATGTTCTAGACGAAAATCAAATCACACCCAAAACCATCACCTGATCCTTCCCAACCCCCAAAATCGATCAAGACTTCAAAATAGATACTTGACATGTACTAGAAAAAGATACTCCTAATCAAGATCTATCATTATAGATATAGATGAGTCATTTTGGAGCATCCTGAAGGATTTTTGATGTTCTAGACGAAAATCAAATCACACCCAAAACCATCACCTGATCCTTCCCAACCCCCAAAATCGATCAAGACTTCAAAATAGATACTTGACATGTACTAGAAAAAGATACTCCTAATCAAGATCTATCATTATAGATATAGATGAAACATTTTGGAGCATCCTGAAGGATTTTTGATGTTCTAGACGAAAATCAAATCACACCCAAAACCATCACCTGATCCTTCCCAACCCCCAAAATCGATCAAGACTTCAAAATAGATACTTGACATGTACTAGAAAAAGATACTCCTAATCAAGATCTATCATTATAGATATAGATGAGTCATTTTGGAGCATCCTGAAGGATTTTTGATGTTCTAGACGAAAATCAAATCACACCCAAAACCATCACCTGATCCTTCCCAACCCCCAAAATCGATCAAGACTTCAAAATAGATACTTGACATGTACTAGAAAAAGATACTCCTAATCAAGATCTATCATTATAGATACAGATGAGTCATTTTGGAGCATCCTGAAGGATTTTTGATGTTCTAGACGAAAATCAAATCACACCCAAAACCATCACCTGATCCTTCCCAACCCCCAAAATCGATCAAGACTTCAAAATAGATACTTGACATGTACTAGAAAAAGATACTCCTTATCAAGATCTATCATTATAGATATAGATGAGTCACTTTGGAGCATCCTGAAGGATTTTTGATGTTCTAGACGAAAATCAAATCACACCCAAAACCATCACCTGATCCTTCCCAACCCCCAAAATCGATCAAGACTTCAAAATAGATACTTGACATGTACTAGAAAAAGATACTCCTAATCAAGATCTATCATTATAGATATAGATGAGTCATTTTGGAGCATCCTGAAGGATTTTTGATGTTCTAGACGAAAATCAAATCACACCCAAAACCATCACCTGATCCTTCCCAACCCCCAAAATCGATCAAGACTTCAAAATAGATACTTGACATGTACTAGAAAAAGATACTCCTAATCAAGATCTATCATTATAGATATAGATGAGTCATTTTGGAGCATCCTGAAGGATTTTTGATGTTCTAGACGAAAATCAAATCACACCCAAAACCATCACCTGATCCTTCCCAACCCCCAAAATCGATCAAGACTTCAAAATAGATACTTGACATGTACTAGAAAAAGATACTCCTAATCAAGATCTATCATTATAGATATAGATGAGTCATTTTGGAGCATCCTGAAGGATTTTTGATGTTCTACACGAAAATCAAATCACACCCAAAACCATCACCTGATCCTTCCCAACCCCCAAAATCGATCAAGACTTCAAAATAGATACTTGACATGTACTAGAAAAAGATACTCCTAATCAAGATCTATCATTATAGATATAGATGAGTCATTTTGGAGCATCTTGAAGGATTTTTGATGTTCTAGACGAAAATCAAATCACACCCAAAACCATCACCTGATCTTTCCCAACCCCCAAAATCGATCAAGACTTCGAAATAGATACTTGACATGTACAAGAAAAAGATACTCCTAATCAAGATCTATCATTATAGATATAGATGAGCCATTTTGGAGCATCCTGAAGGATTTTTGATGTTCTAGACGAAAATCAAATCACACCCAAAACCATCACCTGATCCTTCCCAACCCCCAAAATCGATCAAGACTTCAAAATAGATACTTGACATGTACTAGAAAAAGATACTCCTAATCAAGATCTATCATTATAGATATAGATGAGTCATTTTGGAGCATCCTGAAGGATTTTTGATGTTCTAGACGAAAATCAAATCACACCCAAAACCATCACCTGATCCTTCCCAACCCCCAAAATCGATCAAGACTTCAAAATAGATACTTGACATGTACTAGAAAAAGATACTCCTAATCAAGATCTATCATTATAGATATAGATGAGTCATTTTGGAGCATCCTGAAGGATTTTTGATGTTCTAGACGAAAATCAAATCACACCCAAAACCATCACCTGATCCTTCCCAACCCCCAAAATCGATCAAGACTTCAAAATAGATACTTGACATGTACTAGAAAAAGATACTCCTAATCAAGATCTATCATTATAGATATAGATGAGTCATTTTGGAGCATCCTGAAGGATTTTTGATGTTCTAGACGAAAATCAAATCACACCCAAAACCATCACCTGATCCTTCCCAACCCCCAAAATCGATCAAGACTTCAAAATAGATACTTGACATGTACTAGAAAAAGATACTCCTAATCAAGATCTATCATTATAGATATAGATGAGTCATTTTGGAGCATCCTGAAGGATTTTTGATGTTCTAGACGAAAATCAAATCACACCCAAAACCATCACCTGATCCTTCCCAACCCCCAAAATCGATCAAGACTTCAAAATAGATACTTGACATGTACTAGAAAAAGATACTCCTAATCAAGATCTATCATTATAGATATAGATGAGTCATTTTGGAGCATCCTGAAGGATTTTTGATGTTCTAGACGAAAATCAAATCACACCCAAAACCATCACCTGATCCTTCCCAACCCCCAAAATCGATCAAGACTTCAAAATAGATACTTGACATGTACTAGAAAAAGATACTCCTAATCAAGATCTATCATTATAGATATAGATGAGTCATTTTGGAGCATCCTGAAGGATTTTTGATGTTCTAGACGAAAATCAAATCACACCCAAAACCATCACCTGATCCTTCCCAACCCCCAAAATCGATCAAGACTTCAAAATAGATACTTGACATGTACTAGAAAAAGATACTCCTAATCAAGATCTATCATTATAGATATAGATGAGTCATTTTGGAGCATCCTGAAGGATTTTTGATGTTCTAGACGAAAATCAAATCACACCCAAAACCATCACCTGATCCTTCCCAACCCCCAAAATCGATCAAGACTTCAAAATAGATACTTGACATGTACTAGAAAAAGATACTCCTAATCAAGATCTATCATTATAGATATAGATGAGTCATTTTGGAGCATCCTGAAGGATTTTTGATGTTCTAGACGAAAATCAAATCACACCCAAAACCATCACCTGATCCTTCCCAACCCCCAAAATCGATCAAGACTTCAAAATAGATACTTGACATGTACTAGAAAAAGATACTCCTAATCAAGATCTATCATTATAGATATAGATGAGTCATTTTGGAGCATCCTGAAGGATTTTTGATGTTCTAGACGAAAATCAAATCACACCCAAAACCATCACCTGATCCTTCCCAACCCCCAAAATCGATCAAGACTTCAAAATAGATACTTGACATGTACTAGAAAAAGATACTCCTAATCAAGATCTATCATTATAGATATAGATGAGTCATTTTGGAGCATCCTGAAGGATTTTTGATGTTCTAGACGAAAATCAAATCACACCCTAAACCATCACCTGATCCTTCCCAACCCCCAAAATCGATCAAGACTTCAAAATAGATACTTGACATGTACTAGAAAAAGATACTCCTAATCAAGATCTATCATTATAGATATAGATGAGTCATTTTGGAGCATCCTGAAGGATTTTTGATGTTCTAGACGAAAATCAAATCACACCCAAAACCATCACCTGATCCTTCCCAACCCCCAAAATCGATCAAGACTTCAAAATAGATACTTGACATGTACTAGAAAAAGATACTCCTAATCAAGATCTATCATTATAGATATAGATGAGTCATTTTGGAGCATCCTGAAGGATTTTTGATGTTCTAGACGAAAATCAAATCACACCCAAAACCATCACCTGATCCTTCCCAACCCCCAAAATCGATCAAGGCTTCAAAATAGATACTTGACATGTACTAGAAAAAGATACTCCTAATCAAGATCTATCATTATAGATATAGATGAGTCATTTTGGAGCATCCTGAAGGATTTTTGATGTTCTAGACGAAAATCAAATCACACCCAAAACCATAACCTGATCCTTCCCAACCCCCAAAATCGATCAAGACTTCAAAATAGATACTTGACATGTACTAGAAAAAGATACTCCTAATCAAGATCTATCATTATAGATATAGATGAGTCATTTTGGAGCATCCTGAAGGATTTTTGATGTTCTAGACGAAAATCAAATCACACCCAAAACCATCACCTGATCCTTCCCAACCCCCAAAATCGATCAAGACTTCAAAATAGATACTTGACATGTACTAGAAAAAGATACTCCTAATCAAGATCTATCATTATAGATATAGATGAGTCATTTTGGAGCATCCTGAAGGATTTTTGATGTTCTAGACGAAAATCAAATCACACCCAAAACCATCACCTGATCCTTCCCAACCCCCAAAATCGATCAAGACTTCAAAATAGATACTTGACATGTACTAGAAAAAGATACTCCTAATCAAGATCTATCATTATAGATATAGATGAGTCATTTTGGAGCATCCTGAAGGATTTTTGATGTTCTAGACGAAAATCAAATCACACCCAAAACCATCACCTGATCCTTCCCAACCCCCAAAATCGATCAAGACTTCAAAATAGATACTTGACATGTACTAGAAAAAGATACTCCTAATCAAGATCTATCATTATAGATATAGATGAGTCATTTTGGAGCATCCTGAAGGATTTTTGATGTTCTAGACGAAAATCAAATCACACCCAAAACCATCACCTGATCCTTCCCAACCCCCAAAATCGATCAAGACTTCAAAATAGATACTTGACATGTACTAGAAAAAGATACTCCTAATCAAGATCTATCATTATAGATATGGATGAGTCATTTTGGAGCATCCTGAAGGATTTTTGATGTTCTAGACGAAAATCAAATCACACCCAAAACCATAACCTGATCCTTCCCAACCCCCAAAATCGATCAAGACTTCAAAATAGATACTTGACATGTACTAGAAAAAGATACTCCTAATCAAGATCTATCATTATAGATATAGATGAGTCATTTTGGAGCATCCTGAAGGATTTTTGATGTTCTAGACGAAAATCAAATCACACCCAAAACCATCACCTGATCCTTCCCAACCCCCAAAATCGATCAAGACTTCAAAATAAATACTTGACATGTACTAGAAAAAGATACTCCTAATCAAGATCTATCATTATAGATATAGATGAGTCATTTTGGAGCATCCTGAAGGATTTTTGATGTTCTAGACGAAAATCAAATCACACCCAAAACCATCACCTGATCCTTCCCAACCCCCAAAATCGATCAAGACTTCAAAATAGATACTTGACATGTACTAGAAAAAGATACTCCTAATCAAGATCTATCATTATAGATATAGATGAGTCATTTTGGAGCATCCTGAAGGATTTTTGATGTTCTAGACGAAAATCAAATCACACCCAAAACCATCACCTGATCCTTCCCAACCCCCAAAATCGATCAAGACTTCAAAATAGATACTTGACATGTACTAGAAAAAGATACTCCTAATCAAGATCTATCATTATAGATATAGATGAGTCATTTTGGAGCATCCTGAAGGAATTTTGATGTTCTAGACGAAAATCAAATCACACCCAAAACCATCACCTGATCTTTCCCAACCCCCAAAATCGATCAAGACTTCAAAATAGATACTTGACATGTACTAGAAAAAGATACTCCTAATCAAGATCTATCATTATAGATATAGATGAGTCATTTTGGAGCATCCTGAAGGATTTTTGATGTTCTAGACGAAAATCAAATCACACCCAAAACCATCACCTGATCCTTCCCAACCCCCAAAATCGATCAAGACTTCAAAATAGATACTTGACATGTACTAGAAAAAGATACTCCTAATCAAGATCTATCATTATAGATATGGATGAGTCATTTTGGAGCATCCTGAAGGATTTTTGATGTTCTAGACGAAAATCAAATCACACCCAAAACCATAACCTGATCCTTCCCAACCCCCAAAATCGATCAAGACTTCAAAATAGATACTTGACATGTACTAGAAAAAGATACTCCTAATCAAGATCTATCATTATAGATATAGATGAGTCATTTTGGAGCATCCTGAAGGATTTTTGATGTTCTAGACGAAAATCAAATCACACCCAAAACCATCACCTGATCCTTCCCAACCCCCAAAATCGATCAAGACTTCAAAATAGATACTTGACATGTACTAGAAAAAGATACTCCTAATCAAGATCTATCATTATAGATATAGATGAGTCATTTTGGAGCATCCTGAAGGATTTTTGATGTTCTAGACGAAAATCAAATCACACCCAAAACCATCCCCTGATCCTTCCCAACCCCCAAAATCGATCAAGACTTCAAAATAGATACTTGACATATACTAGAAAAAGATACTCCTAATCAAGATCTATCATTATAGATATAGATGAGTCATTTTGGAGCATCCTGAAGGATTTTTGATGTTCTAGACGAAAATCAAATCACACCCAAAACCATCACCTGATCCTTCCCAACCCCCAAAATCGATCAAGACTTCAAAATAGATACTTGACATGTACTAGAAAAAGATACTCCTAATCAAGATCTATCATTATAGATATAGATGAGTCATTTTGGAGCATCCTGAAGGATTTTTGATGTTCTAGACGAAAATCAAATCACACCCAAAACCATCACCTGATCCTTCCCAACCCCCAAAATCGATCAAGACTTCAAAATAGATACTTGACATGTACTAGAAAAAGATACTCCTAATCAAGATCTATCATTATAGATATAGATGAGTCATTTTGGAGCATCCTGAAGGATTTTTGATGTTCTAGACGAAAATCAAATCACACCCAAAACCATCACCTGATCCTTCCCAACCCCCAAAATCGATCAAGACTTCAAAATAGATACTTGACATGTACTAGAAAAAGATACTCCTAATCAAGATCTATCATTATAGATATAGATGAGTCATTTTGGAGCATCCTGAAGGATTTTTGATGTTCTAGACGAAAATCAAATCACACCCAAAACCATCACCTGATCCTTCCCAACCCCCAAAATCGATCAAGACTTCAAAATAGATACTTGACATGTACTAGAAAAAGATACTCCTAATCAAGATCTATCATTATAGATATAGATGAGTCATTTTGGAGCATCCTGAAGGATTTTTGATGTTCTAGACGAAAATCAAATCACACCCAAAACCATCACCTGATCCTTCCCAACCCCCAAAATCGATCAAGACTTCAAAATAGATACTTGACATGTACTAGAAAAAGATACTCCTAATCAAGATCTATCATTATAGATATAGATGAGTCATTTTGGAGCATCCTGAAGGATTTTTGATGTTCTAGACGAAAATCAAATCACACCCAAAACCATCACCTGATCCTTCCCAACCCCCAAAATCGATCAAGACTTCAAAATAGATACTTGACATGTACTAGAAAAAGATACTCCTAATCAAGATCTATCATTATAGATATAGATGAGTCATTTTGGAGCATCCTGAAGGATTTTTGATGTTCTAGACGAAAATCAAATCACACCCAAAACCATCACCTGATCCTTCCCAACCCCCAAAATCGATCAAGACTTCAAAATAGATACTTGACATGTACTAGAAAAAGATACTCCTAATCAAGATCTATCATTATAGATATAGATGAGTCATTTTGGAGCATCCTGAAGGATTTTTGATGTTCTAGACGAAAATCAAATCACACCCAAAACCATCACCTGATCCTTCCCAACCCCCAAAATCGATCAAGACTTCAAAATAGATACTTGACATGTACTAGAAAAAGATACTCCTAATCAAGATCTATCATTATAGATATAGATGAGTCATTTTGGAGCATCCTGAAGGATTTTTGATGTTCTAGACGAAAATCAAATCACACCCAAAACCATCACCTGATCCTTCCCAACCCCCAAAATCGATCAAGACTTCAAAATAGATACTTGACATGTACTAGAAAAAGATACTCCCAATCAAGATCTATCATTATAGATATAGATGAGTCATTTTGGAGCATCCTGAAGGATTTTTGATGTTCTAGACGAAAATCAAATCACACCCAAAACCATCACATGATCCTTCCCAACCCCCAAAATCGATCAAGACTTCAAAATAGATACTTGACATGTACTAGAAAAAGATACTCCTAATCAAGATCTATCATTATAGATATAGATGAGTCATTTTGAAGCATCCTGAAGGATTTTTGATGTTCTAGACGAAAATCAAATCACACCCAAAACCATCACCTGATCCTTCCCAACCCCCAAAATCGATCAAGACTTCAAAATAGATACTTGACATGTACTAGAAAAAGATACTCCTAATCAAGATCTATCATTATAGATATAGATGAGTCATTTTGGAGCATCCTGAAGGATTTTTGATGTTCTAGACGAAAATCAAATCACACCCAAAACCATCACCTGATCCTTCCCAACCCCCAAAATCGATCAAGACTTCAAAATAGATACTTGACATGTACTAGAAAAAGATACTCCTAATCAAGATCTATCATTATAGATATAGATGAGTCATTTTGGAGCATCCTGAAGGATTTTTGATGTTCTAGACGAAAATCAAATCACACCCAAAACCATCACCTGATCCTTCCCAACCCCCAAAATCGATCAAGACTTCAAAATAGATACTTGACATGTACTAGAAAAAGAAACTCCTAATCAAGATCTATCATTATAGATATAGATGAGTCATTTTGGAGCATCCTGAAGGATTTTTGATGTTCTAGACGAAAATCAAATCACACCCAAAACCATCACCTGATCCTTCCCAACCCCCAAAATCGATCAAGACTTCAAAATAGATACTTGACATGTACTAGAAAAAGATACTCCTAATCAAGATCTATCATTATAGATATAGATGAGTCATTTTGGAGCATCCTGAAGGATTTTTGATGTTCTAGACGAAAATCAAATCACACCCAAAACCATCACCTGATCCTTCCCAACCCCCAAAATCGATCAAGACTTCAAAATAGATACTTGACATGTACTAGAAAAAGATACTCCTAATCAAGATCTATCATTATAGATATAGATGAGTCATTTTGGAGCATCCTGAAGGATTTTTGATGTTCTAGACGAAAATCAAATCACACCCAAAACCATCACCTGATCCTTCCCAACCCCCAAAATCGATCAAGACTTCAAAATAGATACTTGACATGTACTAGAAAAAGATACTCCTAATCAAGATCTATCATTATAGATATAGATGAGTCATTTTGGAGCATCCTGAAGGATTTTTGATGTTCTAGACGAAAATCAAATCACACCCAAAACCATCACCTGATCCTTCCCAACCCCCAAAATCGATCAAGACTTCAAAATAGATACTTGACATGTACTAGAAAAAGATACTCCTAATCAAGATCTATCATTATAGATATAGATGAGTCATTTTGGAGCATCCTGAAGGATTTTTGATGTTCTAGACGAAAATCAAATCACACCCAAAACCATCACCTGATCCTTCCCAACCCCCAAAATCGATCAAGACTTCAAAATAGATACTTGACATGTACTAGAAAAAGATACTCCTAATCAAGATCTATCATTATAGATATAGATGAGTCATTTTGGAGCATCCTGAAGGATTTTTGATGTTCTAGACGAAAATCAAATCACACCCAAAACCATCACCTGATCCTTCCCAACCCCCAAAATCGATCAAGACTTCAAAATAGATACTTGACATGTACTAGAAAAAGATACTCCTAATCAAGATCTATCATTATAGATATAGATGAGTCATTTTGGAGCATCCTGAAGGATTTTTGATGTTCTAGACGAAAATCAAATCACACCCAAAACCATCACCTGATCCTTCCCAACCCCCAAAATCGATCAAGACTTCAAAATAGATACTTGACATGTACTAGAAAAAGATACTCCTAATCAAGATCTATCATTATAGATATAGATGAGTCATTTTGGAGCATCCTGAAGGATTTTTGATGTTCTAGACGAAAATCAAATCACACCCAAAACCATCACCTGATCCTTCCCAACCCCCAAAATCGATCAAGACTTCAAAATAGATACTTGACATGTACTAGAAAAAGATACTCCTAATCAAGATCTATCATTATAGATATAGATGAGTCATTTTGGAGCATCTTGAAGGATTTTTGATGTTCTAGACGAAAATCTAATCACACCCAAAACCATCACCTGATCCTTCCCAACCCCCAAAATCGATCAAGACTTCAAAATAGATACTTGACATGTACTAGAAAAAGATACTCCTAATCAAGATCTATCATTATAGATATAGATGAGTCATTTTGGAGCATCCTGAAGGATTTTTGATGTTCTAGACGAAAATCAAATCACACCCAAAACCATCACCTGATCCTTCCCAACCCCCAAAATCGATCAAGACTTCAAAATAGATACTTGACATGTACTAGAAAAAGATACTCCTAATCAAGATCTATCATTATAGATATAGATGAGTCATTTTGGAGCATATTGAAGGATTTTTGATGTTCTAGACGAAAATCAAATCACACCCAAAACCATCACCTGATCCTTCCCAACCCCCAAAATCGATCAAGACTTCAAAATAGATACTTGACATGTACTAGAAAAAGATACTCCTAATCAAGATCTATCATTATAGATATAGATGAGTCATTTTGGAGCATCCTGAAGGATTTTTGATGTTCTAGACGAAAATCAAATCACACCCAAAACCATCACCTGATCCTTCCCAACCCCCAAAATCGATCAAGACTTCAAAATAGATACTTGACATGTACTAGAAAAAGATACTCCTAATCAAGATCTATCATTATAGATATAGATGAGTCATTTTGGAGCATCCTGAAGGATTTTTGATGTTCTAGACGAAAATCAAATCACACCCAAAACCATCACCTGATCCTTCCCAACCCCCAAAATCGATCAAGACTTCAAAATAGATACTTGACATGTACTAGAAAAAGATACTCCTAATCAAGATCTATCATTATAGATATAGATGAGTCATTTTGGAGCATCCTGAATAATTTTTGATGTTCTAGACGAAAATCAAATCACACCCAAAACCATCACCTGATCCTTCCCAACCCCCAAAATCGATCAAGACTTCAAAATAGATACTTGACATGTACTAGAAAAAGATACTCCTAATCAAGATCTATCATTATAGATATAGATGAGTCATTTTGGAGCATCCTGAAGGATTTTTGATGTTCTAGACGAAAATCAAATCACACCCAAAACCATCACCTGATCCTTCCCAACCCCCAAAATCGATCAAGACTTCAAAATAGATACTTGACATGTACTAGAAAAAGATACTCCTAATCAAGATCTATCATTATAGATATAGATGAGTCATTTTGGAGCATCCTGAAGGATTTTTGATGTTCTAGACGAAAATCAAATCACACCCAAAACCATCACCTGATCCTTCCCAACCCCCAAAATCCATCAAGACTTCAAAATAGATACTTGACATGTACTAGAAAAAGATACTCCTAATCAAGATCTATCATTATAGATATAGATGAGTCATTTTGGAGCATCCTGAAGGATTTTTGATGTTCTAGACGAAAATCAAATCACACCCAAAACCATCACCTGATCCTTCCCAACCCCCAAAATCGATCAAGACTTCAAAATAGATACTTGACATGTACTAGAAAAAGATACTCCTAATCAAGATCTATCATTATAGATATAGATGAGTCATTTTGGAGCATCCTGAAGGATTTTTGATGTTCTAGACGAAAATCAAATCACACCCAAAACCATCACCTGATCCTTCCCAACCCCCAAAATCGATCAAGACTTCAAAATAGATACTTGACATGTACTAGAAAAAGATACTCCTAATCAAGATCTATCATTATAGATATAGATGAGTCATTTTGGAGCATCCTGAAGGATTTTTGATGTTCTAGACGAAAATCAAATCGCACCCAAAACCATCACCTGATCCTTCCCAACCCCCAAAATCGATCAAGACTTCAAAATAGATACTTGACATGTACTAGAAAAAGATACTCCTAATCAAGATCTATCATAATAGATATAGATGAGTCATTTTGGAGCATCCTGAAGGATTTTTGATGTTCTAGACGAAAATCAAATCACACCCAAAACCATCACCTGATCCTTCCCAACCCCCAAAATCGATCAAGACTTCAAAATAGATACTTGACATGTACTAGAAAAAGATACTCCTAATCAAGATCTATCATTATAGATATAGATGAGTCATTTTGGAGCATCCTGAAGGATTTTTGATGTTCTAGACGAAAATCAAATCACACCCAAAACCATCACCTGATCCTTCCCAACCCCCAAAATCGATTAAGACTTCAAAATAGATACTTGACATGTACTAGAAAAAGATACTCCTAATCAAGATCTATCATTATAGATATAGATGAGTCATTTTGGAGCATCCTGAAGGATTTTTGATGTTCTAGACGAAAATCAAATCACACCCAAAACCATCACCTGATCCTTCCCAACCCCCAAAATCGATCAAGACTTCAAAATAGATACTTGACATGTACTAGAAAAAGATACTCCTAATCAAGATCTATCATTATAGATATAGATGAGTCATTTTGGAGCATCCTGAAGGATTTTTGATGTTCTAGACGAAAATCAAATCACACCCAAAACCATCACCTGATCCTTCCCTTCAGTCATCGACTGATCTCTGAGCCGTCAACATCGTTCCCTCGATTGTTCTTTTGCTCGCTTCCTAATCAGTTAATTTTCTCATCGCACTTCTCCTATTTCACTCTTACATCCCTCCTTCTTTTTCGGTTTCCCTCTTTCCCATTATAAAAAGTTTTTTATATTTAATTTGTGTAAGAAGTGAATAATGGCCTCCGGGCCAAATGTGCTGAGAGGCAACAGGTTTGCTGAATTATTTCAGCCACCTGACCCGCCTCACAAAAGAAAGAAAAAAAATAATACTCCCCACAAAATAACAATTGAAGATATCCCATCCCACTCAAGTTTTAAAAACCCCAAATTCATAGTGATTACCCCTACCGACCCAAAAATCCCTCTTACTTCTATAAGCGTGTTTGTACTAAAAAAATCAATAGATGCCATAAGCACTTCGTATGAGTATATAACACAACTTCGTGACGGAAATCTCCTTATCCTTGTTAAATCCCTGCATATTGCTAACCTTTTCTTATCTAAAAACAACCTTTCCGGCCACTGTCCAGTCTCGATTTCACTACACAACCAACTCAACTGTTCTAAAGGAACAGCGTACGCTCCCTGCTTGATAAACGTGCCTGAAAATGAAATAATCGAGGAAATGAAAGACCAAGGTGTAACAGAGGTCTTTAAATTTAAAAAAAAATCTGATGGTAACGAAGAAAAAGCAACAGGCTTAATGTTATTTACATTCGACCTCTTCCGTCCTCCACAATCGATAAACGTAGGTTGGTACAATATCAAAGTAGAGGAGTATTTCCCCAATCCCATGCGGTGTAAAAAATGTCAATTACTCGGTCATACCATGAAGAGATGCACAGGCACGCTCACTTGCGTTACTTGTAACCTACCTTTACCACACTCCCCTGAAATTTGCACCCGCACTTTATGTGCTAACTGCTCAGAAAGTCACCCGGCATCATCTAAGCATTGCAAACGGTTCTTAGAAGCAAAAGAGATTTTAAAAATAAAAACAATAAACAAATGCAGCATGGCAGAAGCCAAAAAAATTTATAACGATCAAATCGCTTCTACTCCCACAATCTCTTTCTCTTCCGTAGTGAAAAACGGTACAGAACCCCCTCTGAATAGTCATATAGAAACAGCAAATTCCTTAACATCTCCTCTCTCCATAGCAAATAATTCCACATCTAACCCACCAACAAACAATCCGTTTACAAAAATAGTAAAATCAACAAGCTACTCATCTATTCCCTCTAATACTCCAAATACACTCAACTCAAACTTAAACCCAAACCCCTCAATTCCCACTTCATCCACTATAAATCAAACAACACAAAACTCTTATCAAAATAAAACTTCCCTACCAAAATCTATTATAAATGATCCAACAATCGATCACACAAACTCTCTTAAAACCTTGAACACAACACCAAACACTCCTCTTACTCCCAAAACAGCAACAAACAAAAGCTCATCTCTCCAAAACACCTATCTAAAAACACACAATACAACCTCTACAATTAATAGCCAACAACAACCCAATTCACAACACCTTAATCTCCCCAAAAACTCTCTTAATTCCACTGCAAAAACGTCACCTTCAAACCTTAATTCTAAGAGTAACCTAAAACAAACAACTGATTCATCTCACATAATAATGGAAACCGAAAACATCTCCCAAAGCGACGATGATGAAGACATCTAAGAATACAGTCGACTCCCTAAATAACGACTCTGTCGTCCGAAGGTCGAATCACTCAAACACCTCAAAGTGTTTCAATGATTCGACTTTGGGGCGACAGAGTCAACCAAATCACCATATAAATTCACACCGCAACTTTTCACAGTATAAAACCTTTTATACTGCACAAAAGCCGCTCCTAAACTCAGCTCGAACAATCCTTAAGATTCTGCAATGGAATCTAAACGGATATCTAAATAATTTTCATGAACTCGAGCTATTGATAAAAGAAATAAGACCACGAATAATAGCACTTCAAGAAACCCACGTTTATGATAACCTTTCAATCAAGACTCCCAAGCAATATTCTGCCTATTTTCATAATTTGAATTCTATTGACACTGCAAAACAAGGAGTTGGCCTGCTTGTTCACAAGTCAATCCCACATAAATTTATACCAATCAACTCTAACATTTCAACAATAGCCGTAGAAATAAATCTTAAATTTAAAATAACCATATTATCCCTTTACATTCACCCAAAACAAACTTTTTCTTCATCCGACTTAGAAGACATTATAACAACAATAAATTCTCCACTAATAGTAACTGGAGACTTTAATTCATGGAATACACTTTGGGGTTCGCCCTCGACAAATAACAGAGGTAAAATAGTTGAAAATTTTGTATTAAATACAAATCTTTCCGTACTAAACGACGGTAAACCAACACATTTCTCAACACACAAAACTTACACGCATGTCGATCTAACTCTGGCATCTCCAAATCTCCTCCCTAATATCACCTGGAATAGGTCCGATTTTCTGCACGGCAGCGATCATTTTCCTATCTTAACATGTATTAGTTTTAATGATCAATTAACACAACATAAACCTTCTCCAAAGTTCTTAACTGACCGGGCTGATTGGAAGCTTTTCCAATCTAAATCACTAGAATATTTTGAAAGTAAGCCTCGATCCACAAATGTGAACAGGGAAGCAGCATTATTTAGTAAAGGTCTTCGTTTCGCAGCCAACCTGGCTATCCCACAATCTAACAGCAAACCATCCAAAAAATTCGTCCCTTGGTGGAATCCTGAAATCGCTGCCCTCCGCGAAAAAAAACAACACCTTTGGAAAATTTATCAAAAATATCCGAATATAACAAATCTTATTAATTACCGTAAGTCCAACGCCATTTTTCGCAGAAATGCCAAAGCGGCAAAAATCGTAAGCTTTAAAAATTTCACCTCAAACCTAAATCCCAATACATCTAGTAAACAAATCTGGTCAGACATAAGAACACTTACAGGCAACTACATACCCCAATCAATAAAAGTAATTGAAACTGGCAATGAATCCCTTACAGATCCACACTTGATCGCCGAACTTTTTTCCAAACACTGTTCTGCTTATTGTAGTGATTCTAACTTTTCTACTCAGTTTCAACAAGCCAAATTAGCATCATTCAACTTAAGACCGACCCAAAATAACCTATCACTACAAGCAAAACAATTAGAATCTTCATTTAATTTACTTGAATTGGAATGCTGTCTTAGTTCAGTCAAAGGCAAAACACCCGGATATGATCGCGTATCGTATCCGATGCTAAAAAATATGCCACTAAATATCAAAAAGCGACTGTTGGAACTTTTCAATGAAATATACAACCAAGGGATACTCCCACATTCTTGGAAAATTGCCACTATAGTTCCAATCCCAAAGCCTAACAAACACCCTACTGATATAAACAGTTATCGACCCATTTCCCTTCTACCCTGCACAAGCAAAGTGTTAGAGAGAATGGTCGCCAAAAGACTTCTTTGGTTCATTGAGAAAAACGAACTTTCAAATCCAAATCAAGTAGCTTTTAAGCACACCCGCGGTACAATAGATTCACTTCTACATATAGACGAATACATATCAAATAGCTTATCATGTAAGAATCACATCTCAATCGTTTCAATAGATTTCGAAAAGGCTTTCGAACGTATAGGTATACACATAATATTGAACAAACTTGTCAAATGGAATATTGGACCTAAAATATTTTATTTTATTAAATCTTTCTTGAACAAAAGATCTTTTAGATCCAAAGTTAATAATTGCTTTTCAAAAATCCATGCAAGCGAAAACGGAATCCCACAAGGATCTCCGTTATCGGTCATCCTTTTTATTATAGCTTTTAATGACATCAGCGAAATAATATTAAACTTTAAAAATATCGATCATTCTATTTACGCTGATGACCTATATATAATGTCTAAATGTAATAATGTCACCCAATCTATTAATTTATTTAAAGAAGTCATAAACGAAATCTGTAACTGGTGTTTACACTCTGGTGCAAAAATATCCTTAAATAAAAATAAACATCTACATATATGTAGAAAGATTAAATGTTCTAATTTTAATATTGAAATGAATCATGTAAACATTGAGACTGTTAGTAGTTTAAGTATATTAGGCATAATATTCGACAGCAAGTTTAAATTTAAAAATCATTGTATCGAATTAGTTAAAAAATTAGCTCCTAGACTCAATATTATAAAATATCTAGCATCACGAAATAGCCTTGTTCATACCAACACACTCATTACCACAGCAAAAACAATTTTGTTATCAAAAATTGAATATGGGCTTACAATTTATGGCAAGTGTGCTCCTTCTAACCTTAAAATACTTAACCCAACCTACCACACAGCAATAAGAACAAGCCTCAGAGCTTTCCGTACTACACCAATTAAAAATATGATGGCCGAAGGAGGATTTAACAGTATCGCTGAAAGGAAGAACCTTCTTACCGCTCGGTTGGTACCAAAACTCTTTGAAACGTATAGATCACCAATACACGCAGATTTAACTAAAATTCTAAGACGTAAGAAAATACCAAAACAGCCTTCAACCTTATACGCAGCTGTTTCTTCTGCAAGAAATCTCAATATCCATGCTAAAATAAAATGTACACCCATCGAAAAACAACCTCCGTGGTTACTACCACCCAGTGCCATCGACACTTCCCTGGCAAAATATCCAAAAAACACAACACCAATTGACACATACACACAACTGTTTTTGGAACTCCTCAGCAAATATTCTGAAAGCAAATGGAATATTCTCTACACGGATGGCTCCAAGTGTGACGTAGGCTGTGGTTTCGCAGTTGTCAACAAGCTTGGTGAAATTAAATCCACTGCAAAACTTCCGGTCTATTTCTCAATATTTACTTCAGAAGCTCTGGCCATATACGAAGCCACCAAACTGGGAATATCATCAAATAAAAAAACCGTTATTTTCACAGACAGTTTATCTACCTTACAAACTATCACTAACATCAAACGCCGCACACCGCTGATAAATAATATCCGTGATAATATCATATCACACAAGGATAAATTAAAAATTATCTGGATCCCTGGCCATACAAACATCCAAGGCAACGACTGTGCTGATAGAAAAGCAAAAGAAATATCAACTAACCCCAACATCGAAATATCTCAATTTAATCCCACAAAAAAGGACTTATCTAAATACATCAACCAACAATTTCGAACACAGATCAAAGATAATTGGAGTTCATATATACACCACTATACCAGTTTCAACAAAGATTGCTCACCAATAACCTACCCATCAGATACGCCAACCAATATGAACAGATGCTTCATTCGACTTCGTCTAGGACACACCTGGTTAACCCACAGCTACATACTAAGAAGAGAACCCCAACCAACATGTCACATTTGCCAAACAAACAAATTACTAACCATAAACCATATTATAACAGAATGTAACACAATTAATCAAACTTGTAAACAATTAAATAAAGAAAATTTAAGTTTTCTGTTATCAAACTCATCTGCAAAACATATCAAAGACATTTATGACATATTGAAACACCTAAAGGTAGAAAAATTTATTTGATATTTGTAAATAATTATTTCAAAAAAGGGGAGGAAGTGAGGGGTCTCAGGTGATCGTGTCAGTGCGCTATCTCCTGACACCCCTCACTTCCTCCCCCATATTTCATATTTCAAATTTAATATTTAATTTTATATTAAGTATACATTATTTTTAAAAAACACTTTGTAAAACTACTATTTCACCCCAGCCAAAAGCGTAGTGCTAGTGCTGTAGCTTGTTTAAGATTAGTTTGTAACATTTATGTTGCGATTAATAAATAATAATAATAATAATAATAATAATGATCCTTCCCAACCCCCAAAATCGATCAAGACTTCAAAATAGATACTTGACATGTACTAGAAAAAGATACTCCTAATCAAGATCTATCATTATAGATATAGATGAGTCATTTTTGGAGCATCCTGAAGGATTTTTGATGTTCTAGACGAAAATCAAATCACACCCAAAACCATCACCTGATCCTTCCCAACCCCCAAAATCGATCAAGACTTCAAAATAGATACTTGACATGTACTAGAAAAAGATACTCCTAATCAAGATCTATCATTATAGATATAGATGAGTCATTTTGGAGCATCCTGAAGGATTTTTGATGTTCTAGACGAAAATCAAATCACACCCAAAACCATCACCTGATCCTTCCCAACCCCCAAAATCGATCAAGACTTCAAAATAGATACTTGACATGTACTAGAAAAAGATACTCCTAATCAAGATCTATAATTATAGATATAGATGAGTCATTTTGGAGCATCCTGAAGGATTTTTGATGTTCTAGACGAAAATCAAATCACACCCAAAACCATCACCTGATCCTTCCCAACCCCCAAAATGGATCAAGACTTCAAAATAGATACTTGACATGTACTAGAAAAAGATACTCCTAATCAAGATCTATCATTATAGATATAGATGAGTCATTTTGGAGCATCCTGAAGGATTTTTGATGTTCTAGACGAAAATCAAATCACACCCAAAACCATCACCTGATCCTTCCCAACCCCCAAAATCGATCAAGACTTCAAAATAGATACTTGACATGTACTAGAAAAAGATACTCCTAATCAAGATCTATCATTATAGATATAGATGAGTCATTTTGGAGCATCCTGAAGGATTTTTGATGTTCTAGACGAAAATCAAATCACACCCAAAACCATCACCTGATCCTTCCCAACCCCCAAAATCGATCAAGACTTCAAAATAGATACTTGACATGTACTAGAAAAAGATACTCCTAATCAAGATCTATCATTATAGATATAGATGAGTCATTTTGGAGCATCCTGAAGGATTTTTGATGTTCTAGACGAAAATCAAATCACACCCAAAACCATCACCTGATCCTTCCCAACCCCCAAAATCGATCAAGACTTCAAAATAGATACTTGACATGTACTAGAAAAAGATACTCCTAATCAAGATCTATCATTATAGATATAGATGAGTCATTTTGGAGCATCCTGAAGGATTTTTGATGTTCTAGACGAAAATCAAATCACACCCAAAACCATCACCTGATCCTTCCCAACCCCCAAAATCGATCAAGACTTCAAAATAGATACTTGACATGTACTAGAAAAAGATACTCCTAATCAAGATCTATCATTATAGATATAGATGAGTCATTTTGGAGCATCCTGAAGGATTTTTGATGTTCTAGACGAAAATCAAATCACACCCAAAACCATCACCTGATCCTTCCCAACCCCCAAAATCGATCAAGACTTCAAAATAGATACTTGACATGTACTAGAAAAAGATACTCCTAATCAAGATCTATCATTATAGATATAGATGAGTCATTTTGGAGCATCCTGAAGGATTTTTGATGTTCTAGACGAAAATCAAATCACACCCAAAACCATCACCTGATCCTTCCCAACCCCCAAAATCGATCAAGACTTCAAAATAGATACTTGACATGTACTAGAAAAAGATACTCCTAATCAAGATCTATCATTATAGATATAGATGAGTCATTTTGGAGCATCCTGAAGGATTTTTGATGTTCTAGACGAAAATCAAATCACACCCAAAACCATCACCTGATCCTTCCCAACCCCCAAAATCGATCAAGACTTCAAAATAGATACTTGACATGTACTAGAAAAAGATACTCCTAATCAAGATCTATAATTATAGATATAGATGAGTCATTTTGGAGCATCCTGAAGGATTTTTGATGTTCTAGACGAAAATCAAACCACAC